>NC_091154.1:24665067-24697567 GCF_040958095.1 Procambarus clarkii | reverse complement strand
AAGGTGGTGTTCATACGCCAGGTGCACAAGGTGGTGTACATACACCAGGTGCACAAGGTGTGTACACACACCAGGTGCACATACACCAGGTGCACAAGGTGGTGTTCATACGCCAGGTGCATAAGGTGGTGTACATACACCAGGTGCACAAGGTGGTGTACATACACCAGGTGCACAAGGTGGTGTACATACACCAGGTGCACAAGGTGTGTACACACACCAGGTGCACATACACCAGGTGCACAAGGTGTGTACATACACCAGGTGCACAAGGTGTGTACATACACCAGGTGCACAAGGTGTGTACACACACCAGGTGCACAAGGTGTGTACACACACCAGGTGCACAAGGTGTGTACACACACCAGGTGCACATACACCAGGTGCACAAGGTGTGTACATACACCAGGTGCACAAGGTGTGTACATACACCAGGTGCACAAGGTGTGTACATACACCAGGTGCACAAGGTGTGTACACACACCAGGTGCACAAGGTGTGTACACACACCAGGTGCACATACACCAGGTGCACAAGGTGTGTACATACACCAGGTGCACAAGGTGTGTACATACACCAGGTGCACAAGGTGTGTACACACACCAGGTGCACATACACCAGGTGCACAAGGTGTGTACATACACCAGGTGCACAAGGTGTGTTCATACACCAGGTGCACAAGGTGTGTACATACACCAGGTGCACAAGGTGTGTACACACACCAGGTGCACAAGGTGGTGTACATACACCAGGTGCACAAGGTGGTGTACATACACCAGGTGCACAAGGTGGTGTACATACACCAGGTGCACAAGGTGTGTACACACACCAGGTGCACAAGGTGTGTACATACACCAGGTGCACAAGGTGGTGTACATACACCAGGTGCACAAGGTGGTGTACATACACCAGGTGCACAAGGTGTGTTCATACACCAGGTGCACAAGGTGTGTACATACACCAGGTGCACAAGGTGTGTACACACACCAGGTGCACAAGGTGGTGTACATACACCAGGTGCACAAGGTGTGTACATACACCAGGTGCACAAGGTGTGTACATACACCAGGTGCACAAGGTGTGTACACACACCAGGTGCACATACACCAGGTGCACAAGATGTGTACATACACCAGGTGCACAAGGTGTGTTCATACACCAGGTGCACAAGGTGTGTACATACACCAGGTGCACAAGGTGTGTACACACACCAGGTGCACAAGGTGGTGTACATACACCAGGTGCACAAGGTGGTGTACATACACCAGGTGCACAAGGTGTGTTCATACACCAGGTGCACAAGGTGTGTACATACACCAGGTGCACAAGGTGTGTACATACACCAGGTGCACAAGGTGTGTACACACACCAGGTGCACAAGGTGTGTACATACACCAGGTGCACAAGGTGGTGTACATACACCAGGTGCACAAGGTGGTGTACATACACCAGGTGCACAAGGTGTGTACACACACCAGGTGCACAAGGTGTGTACATACACCAGGTGCACAAGGTGGTGTACATACACCAGGTGCACAAGGTGGTGTACACACACCAGGTGCACAAGGTGTGTACACACACCAGGTGCACAAGGTGGTGTACATACACCAGGTGCACAAGGTGGTGTACATACACCAGGTGCACAAGGTGTGTACACACACCAGGTGCACAAGGTGTGTACATACACCAGGTGCACAAGGTGGTGTACATACACCAGGTGCACAAGGTGGTGTACATACACCAGGTGCACAAGGTGTGTTCATACACCAGGTGCACAAGGTGTGTACATACACCAGGTGCACAAGGTGTGTACACACACCAGGTGCACAAGGTGTGTACATACACCAGGTGCACAAGGTGTGTACATACACCAGGTGCGTACACACACCAGGTGCACATACACCAGGTGCACAAGGTGTGTACATACACCAGGTGCACAAGGTGTGTTCATACACCAGGTGCACAAGGTGTGTACATACACCAGGTGCACAAGGTGTGTACACACACCAGGTGCACAAAGTGGTGTACATACACCAGGTGCACAAGGTGGTGTACATACACCAGGTGCACAAGGTGGTGTACATACACCAGGTGCACAAGGTGGTGTACACACCAGGTGCACAAGGTGGTGTACATACACCAGGTGCACAAGGTGGTGTACACACCAGGTGCACAAAGTGTGTACATACACCAAGTGCACAAGGATGTATCCATACACCAGGAATGTATCCATACACCAGGAATGTATCCATACACTAAGTGCATCATACATGTATTGTATAAATATCCATACACCATGTATGAAGGGGGCAGCAAGCAGGAACTAGTATTAAACTCTATGACAAAATAGTAAACAATTAGCAAGAGATCAAGATGCAAGACTAGACCTAAATTTTCGCCACATTGATCAAGAACATTACAAAAGCAGTCAACATTGCAGAGGTGCAAGCAGCTAGGAGCGAGGAAGACATCGTGTGAGGGAGAGTGAGTGAGAGAGAGTGAGGAAGAAGCTACGAGGAGTAGGTGAGGGGGTCGTACCGGTATATAGACGAGGGCTCTGTGTCGTGGGGGCCACCGAGCGGGCCACCAAGGGGGCCCAACACTATCCCGGACACCTGCACATCCAGGTCGCTTGTGGCTGTGTCCAACAGGGTGCTTTTCGTCTCATTTTCAACGTACGAATTGACTGTGACGTTGTCCATGGTAGTGGTACGTCCTGTAGGCTTGCCCGAAGGAGGTAAACACCAGTGCTTTTCTAGCACAAGTTTGAGTGAAGATGGCTTGTAACTGCAGGTACTACAGCTGCAGGTGATGACAGCTTCGACGAGACGGTTGTTGTCAGCAAATCAATAAAGCTCACATTGGTTACAACGACACAGTTCTGTACGATGTAATTACCCTTAAATATCATTGGTCTGAACACTCTACAGTTCTTCAGGCTGCTATATGTTCATTTTCCTTTTTCGTTATGGCCATAAAACAAATAATCTATGTAAAATTTATTCACAACAAGATTTTATGCTATTATGTTTTATGTAGTCTTTAAATATTTTATTTTTGCTTTAATACTTTAATAAAAAAAAATTATACTTTAATCCGAATAAAAATGAGCCCAGTTTTTCGTTGATTTCGGAAAAGAAATCGTTGTTATCTGCCGATAATATTGACGAGCCGGTGAGGGATGGGAGGAGTGTATGCTGTAAGGAGTTTGATATATTGTATATCTATCTATATATATATATATATATGATATCCGGGAGAGAGTAGAGCATAGCAGTAGCAGTAGCACTACGTGTAGCGGGACACGCAAACACAGCGCAGTAGCCCCTTGCGCCCGCCACACTCACACACTATAGGGGCTACACACATAGAGTGACACAGTACTACACCACGGCTACATGCACACTATGCAAGCTACACACCGCTGGCCTAGACACCGTAGTCTACACTGGGGGGGCTACTTCAGGGCTACACACGGCTGCAAGAACAACGCGCTACTGGACCAACATGGCCCAAGCAACCAACCATCTTCCAAGGCCCTCTTCAGGGCCAGAGAGAATGTTTCAGGGGAGTAATGAAGGGCGGACAGGATCAGGGCAAGGATCAGGAACCGGTTGCAGGGTTCAGTGTAATAGGCCAGAAATGGTGCTGAAAGCCAGGGACTGAGAGACGGAAGGCAAGGGGTGAAGAAGTCAAAATTTAGGGATCAATGGTTAGGGACAGATTGAAATTAGGGTCGGGGGGTGGGTTACACTACTAGGGATAGTCAGGGATGGCGTAAGGACCACGAATTGAGCTTAAATAAAGGTATCTGACCTAATTAGAGCCTGGGGCAATATTTAGGGCTTGGGGCAAGACCTCAGGGGCAAAGGAAGACATAGGGTCAGTGCAGAATACTAGGGTTGTGAACAAGCGTCAGATTCAGGGCCAATGACAAGTGATAATGAAGAGTTAGGGATACTGAGAGGGTTTTGAACAAAGGACAAATCTCAGGGCCACAGCTAAGATTCAGGGCCAAGACCTTAAAAATCAGGTGACCTTTAAAAGGTTAAAAGTTCAAAATCAGGCATAAATGTCAAGGTCAAAGATCAGGGCCAAGAGATAGAGTGATGATCAGGGTCACAATTTAGACTGATCATTCAGGGTTATGAAGTAGGGCGATAATTCAAGGTCAGGAACTAGGGGTGATGACTTAGAGTCACAAACTATGGTGATGTGTCGGGGTTAAGACTTAGAATGGTGATTCAGGGTCAAGAATGCATGTCATGATTCAGGGGTCAAGATTAGGCAAATGATTCAGGGTTAAGAACTATGAAGATAATTCAGGGTCACGAACGAAGGTGTTGGTTCAAAGTCTCGAACTAGCATGGTGATTCAGGGACAAGAACTAGGGTGATGATTCAGTCAGGGATTAGGGTGAATGATTAGAATCTAGACTCTGAGGATCAGGACACGAAAAGAATGCTTAGGGCTAATGGGTAAGCGAAAATAACTCAAGGTTTAGGGCTAGAACAAATATTTAAAAGTAGGGACAGGCCTCAGGGCCGTAGGGACAAAACCGAGGAAAAATAGACCAGAGCCACAGCCAAGAGCAGCTTTTCAGGGCCATAGAGAAAGCTTAGGGCATGGCAAAGAGACAAGAATAAGGCTCAAAGCTTTACAGAAAGTTCAGGGAAAAAACCTAATTCAGGGCCAATGGCCTAAATGAGAAATAAAAGTTCAGTGGGAAACATTGACAACTCAGGGACACGTGACTAAGATTGAAAACTAGGAAACAGGTATTTACAGGGTATAGTTAGGGCCAGCATTAGGGTCGTGTCGTTGACAAACCTAGTGATTGGAGTTCAGGGGTTACGTATAACCAGGTGTCAGGAATCAGGGCCAGGTGTCAGGAATCAGGACCAGATGTCAGGAATTAGGGCCAGATGTCAGGAATTAGGGCCAGATGTCAGGAATTATGGCCAGATGTCAGGAATTAGGGCCAGATGTCAGGAATTAGGGCCAGATGTTCAGGGTCACAGTCAGGGATCAGGATACGTAGAGATCAAACCGACAAGTGATGTGTGAGTTTATTCACTGATCTTATAACATAAAAATTAGCAATGCAAATGATTTCGGCACTTGCAGATAATTCACACAAATGAAATAGTTCACTTTAACTCTATTAGTAATTAATGACATTAATGGAGCACTTATAATTAATTTTTCCTGATATCACAGATGGAAAATCCTGGACCCAAGTTCCAGGTTTCTGATTCAATGAAAATTAACTGGAATATCGTGTTTAAAATCACTGATAAACACTACAAATAATCCTTTCTACATCACTCAAGCCGGAGAGATCCTGCTACGAGAGAGATAGAGATAAATAGAGAAAGAGATAAGGAAAGTGTGAAGGATATCGAAGGATGTTGGTGGTCACCTGGGCCAGGAGGCGCATGGCACGGGAGGGTCCTGCGTCCCACCTGCCTCGCCGCCAGAGCTTCACTGCCACAACGTTCCAACCGTTTCACTAACGGGGAAAACATCTCGTACCGGCAAGCACACTAGGCCATGCACCACAAATATATATCTCGCAACTATAAAGTTGAATTAACAAATTCCGATATTGCTGTTTATATGTGTCCATACGAATATACAGACGCTATGAGGAATTGCTAAATTGTTAATGAGGTAGAGTAGTTTAAGAGCAATATTCTTACGTCTGGCAGGCAATGTTCCAGAAGGCGCCAAGTTTGCGTCCTAGAATTCCAGTATTGATTCCAGGCCTTCCACTCGGCTCCGGAATGAACAGTGAAAAGCTGCCGTTCTGGTGGGTATCACCCCTTTCCAAAATGACAACGTATATCGCCACAGAGGATAAGCTTACAGAACCGTCAGAATAGGGGGTATCCCGCCCCAAATACTGAGCGATCTGAAACTTCCAATTCTCCGATCGTATCTGAGAGACAAATGAGAGTCTGTAACAAGATGGCGGATACGTTGGTGCACAAAACGAGCGAAAATTAAGGGGAAATGCAGTGAATAAGACCCAACTCAGTCCGCCACGTTGCTGCATTGCGGCCAGATACTGTATACAAACTTTCACAGAAAATGGTATATATAGAACCATCGTTAGAAAATGGGAAAAAAAGAGGATCATGAACTTTGGGAACGAGAGAAAACGTATCAGAGACAATGGTGGACTAAAAGTTTTTACGAGCTGCGGGTCTCACATAAACGACAGCCAGACTGAAGTTAATCGTCTGTATCTTTTAAAACTTTGATTTTTGTGGCATCCACACACGGAAAACTTTCTCTTTTCCTATATATGACCTCGACCTCACATATATGACTTTTTCATATGTGTATAAACACATAAAATACGAAAACAAGTTTCAAATTCTATTTAATTCCCAAATTAGTACATATTACACGATGACTCAACCAGAGCAGATATACCATGCAAATTAGGAGTCGAGAATTGTGGAATGACCTGTATAGAGATATACAGGGGCCAGATACCTGAGTGGACAGCACTCGGGATTCGTAGTCCTAAGGTTCCGGGTTCGATCCCCGGCGGAAGTGGAAACAAATGGGCAGAGTTTCTTTCACCCTGATGCATCTGTTCACCTAGCAGTAAATAAGTACCGGGGAGTTAGACAGCTGCTACGGGCTGCTTCCTGGGGGGTGTGTAACAAAAAGGAGACCTGGTTGAAGACCGGGCCGCGGGGACGCTAAGCCCCGAAATCATCTTAAGATAACCTCAAGATGGCCTAGAATGCGGTACATCTCTTAACCAACAAAATTGATAATTAAGATCGTAATTCGTTTTAAGGGAGCCGAGCGGACAGCACGCAGGACTTGTGATCCTGTGGTCCTGGGTTCGATCCCAGGCGCCGGCGAGAAACAATGGGCAGAGTTTCTTTCACCCTATGCCCCTGTTACCTAGCAGCAAAATAGGTACCTGGGTGTTAGTCAGCTGTCACGAGCTGCTTCCTGGGGGTGGAGGCCTGGTCGAGGACCGGGCCGTGGGACACTAAAAGCCCCGAAATCATCTCAAGATAACCTCAAGATTAGGGGACAAGAAGCCTGTGCATATATATGCAACCCCACAACGGTTGACAAGATTCTGGGTACCTATTGACTGCTAGCCGAACAGGTCTATTAGGTGAAGAGAAACGTGCCCAACCGCTTCTGTCCCGCCTGTGTTTGCTGTTATAAGAACATAAGAATAAAGGTAACTTCAGAAGGCCTATTGGCCCATACGAGGCAGCTCCTATTTATAACCACCCAATCCCAAACATGTCCAACCCACGGTAATTGGTTCCACAAATCAACGATCCTGTTACCGAACCAGTACTTACCCAGGTCTTTCCTGAATCTAAACTTATCCAGTTTATAATCATTGTTTCGTGTTCTGTCTTGTGTTGATACTTTTAATACCCTATTAATATCCCCTTTCTTATGTCCATTCATCCACTTGTAAATCTCTATCTTGTCATCCAGCATCACTTCGCCTTACCAGTGAATGCAATTTAAGCTTTATTAATCTTTCTTCATATGACAGGTTTCTAATTTGGGGAATTAACTTAGTCATCCTACGCTGGACACGTTCAAGTGAATTTATATCCATTCTATAGTACGGCGACCAAAACTGAACTGCATAATCTAAATGGGGCCTAACTAGAGCATGATATAGCTGAAGAACAACACCAGGTGTTAGTAGTGCTACTAACTAACGTTAGTAGCGTTACTAACGTTACTTATTATTCCCAGATCCCTTTCGCAATCCAATTTCACAATCTCAACACCATCTAGCTCGTATCTTGTAACTCTATCATCATTACCTAGCCTCAAAACTTTACATTTATCAGCATTAAACTGCATCTGCCAATCTTTTGACCATTTCAAAACCCTATTTAGATCGACTTGAAGTGATAGAGAGTATTTTTCCGTGCTAATTTCCCTACCGATTATTGTATCATCGGCAAAGTTGCAAATATTGCTACTCAAACCTGAATCTAAATCATTTATATATATTATAAACAACAGAGGTCCCAGGACAGAGCCTTGAGGCACCCCACTTACAACATTTTCCCACTCTGACTTGACCCCATTTATACTAACTCTTTGTTTCCTTTGATGTAGCCATGCCCTAATCCAACTTAATATAGCACGCCCTATTAATATAGAACCCCCCAGTTACAATATGGAGGTTCTGTATGTATAGTGAGAACATACAGTACCTCTCCCCATTTTACAGCTACTGTATCTTTAGAGATAAAAAAAATTTGTCTCTCAAATTCACCATTATAAATATTACTTATGAAAATAATTAATTATTTGCAAAATTGCCTTTACCTAATCATACATGACAGCTCCGTTGAATTTTATAAAGGGTTTGCTTAAGGTATTAGAAAGATCATCCATTATGTTGTAGCTGAAATACAACGACCAATTTGTCGCTTTATTTGTAATACAATGTATCGCACATAAGAGGCACTAGCTACAAGCTCAACAAGCCACAATATAACACAAGGAACAACAGCTACAAGCTCAACAAGCCACAATGTAACACAAGGAACAACAGCTGCAAGCTCAACAAGCCACAATGTAACACAAGGGACAACAGCTACAAGCTCAACAAGCCACAATGTAACACAAGGGACAACAGCTACAAGCTCAACAAGCCACAATGTAACACAAGGGACAACAGCTAACAGCTACAAGCTCAACAAGCCACAATATAACACAAGGAACAACAGCTACAAGCTCAACAAGCCACAATGTAACACAAGGGACAACAGCTACAAGCTCAACAAGCCACAATGTAACACAAGGAACAACAGCTACAAGCTCAACAAGCCACAATGTAACACAAGGGGCAACAGCTAACAGCTACAAGCTCAACAAGCCACAATGTAGGACTGAGAACAGGAGAGGCTTTTTCACTCTCACGGTTATAAACCCATGGAACCGCCTACCCACCGAAGCCGTAAATGGCAAGACATTTCTTCTGTTTAAAATTCAGCTGGAAATTTTCCTCAAGAACAGAGGAAAGATTTTTTTATTTAGAAAATGCCGACTTACTGTCACCGTCGAGGCCACTAGACTACCATGATGGGGAAATATGGATTTCGGAGTACAAACTTTTCAGATGTGAGAGGAAACACCGGCTTCAGGGTGGGGTCAGTCTCTACATCAAAGACACACTCATCTGTACTGAGCTGCTAAACACCTCAAATGATATGGCGGAAGTGCTGATAATCAAAATAGAGATCTTAAATGTAGTTATTGTCCTTGTATATAAGTCACCGGAGGCAAATCACCAGCAGTTTAAAGACCAACTACTGAAAATAGAACACTGCTTGGAAAACCTCACAAATCCAGCTCCGAACATCATCCTGCTTGGGGACTTCAACCTACGGCACCTGAAATGGAAGCACCTGGCTAATGCAGTAATATCAGAAAGAATACCAGGAAGTAGCCTAAATGAACAGGCACATGCAAATGACCTGCTACGGATGTGCGACAGGTTTGCCTTAAACAACAATGGTAGAACCAACTAGGAAGGAGAACACGCTGGACTTCGTTTTCACCAATAATGATGAACTGATCAGGAACATAATGATTACAAATACCTGTTACTAACTGTTACCTGTTACTATTACTTGGAATAGACCTTTGAAACCAGTCCCGATTCCCGGTGGAGGAGATTTCAGCAAATTCAACTTTAATAATAAGCAGATAAACTGGGAGTAAATAAACTAAGACTTCACAGAAATAAACTGGGAAGAACAGCTAGAAAATTCAAACCTGAACCAGTGCCTGGAAAAAATAAGCTCAGTAGCACTAGAAATATGCACAAACCGCATACCCCTAGGAAAAAAGAGGAAAAGACGCAGATTGGAACGGGAACGTCGTTCCCTATATAAGCGAAGATAAAGAATCGCGGAACAACTTGAGAGTCGCACCCTATCTCAAGAACGGCGAAGAAGGTTAGGTAGAGAAATAGAAACAAGTGAACTCAAGCTACAAGAATCATACAAAACCCAGGAGAGGCAAAGAGAGCAAAAGGCCTTCTGTGAAATAGAGAGAAATCCGAAATACTTTTTCTCCTATGCAAAATCAAGATAAAAAAACCACATCTAGTATCGGGCCCCTGCGAAAGGGAGATGGAACTTTCACCGATGACAACAAAGAAATGAGCGAGTTACTGAGAAAGCAGTACGACTCTGTTTTCAGCGAGCCACTAAACACACTAAAGATTGATAACGCAAATGAATTTTTCATGGATATGATACCAACATCAAATCATATATCAGACGTCACCCTATCCCCCCTGGATTTTGAAGAAGCCATAGACAGTATGCCTATGCACTCTGCACCAGGCCCTGATTCTTGGAACTCCATATTCATCAAGAACTGAAAAAACACTATCGCAGGCCCTTCACATTCTTTGGAGACAAAGCGTAGATACTGGCGTTATCCCTGACATACTAATAACAGTACCTCTCCATAAAGAAAGAAATAAGGCATAGGTAAAAAATTACAGACCGATAGCATTAACATCGCACATCATAAAAATCTTTGAGAGAGTGCTAAGTACGGTCACAAAATACATGGTATCACAGCATCTCCATAACCCGGGACAACATGGTTTCAGAACAGGGCGCTCTTGCCTGTCACAGTTGCTGGACCACTATAACATGGCATTAGATGCCATGGAAGACAAACAAAACCCTGATGTAATTTACACAGATTTCGCAAAAGCCTTCGACAAATGTAACCATGGTGTTATTGCACACAAAATGCGTTCAAAGGGAATTACCGGAAAAATAGGCAGATGGATCTACAATTTCCTGACTAACAGAACCCAATGTGTAATGTCAACAAAATCAAATCCTGTCCACCAACGGTGAAGAGCTCAGTCCCCCAGGGTACTGTGCTTGCTCCAGTACTTTTTCTCATTCTCATATCGGACATAGACAAGGACACAACCTATAGCACTGTATCATACTTTGCAGATGACACTAGAATCTTCATGAGAGTTGGCAACATAGAGGACACGGCGAACCTCCAACCAGATGTAGATGAGGTCTTTCTATGGGCTACAGAAAATAATATGGTGTTTAACGAAGAAAAGTTGCAGCTCATGCGCTACGGAAAAAAATAAAATATAAAAACGGAAACCACGTACAAAACTCAGTCAAATCATAACATAGAACGAAAAGGCATTGTAAAGGATTTGGGCGTACTCATGTCGGAAGACCTTACCTTTAAAGAACACAATAAAGTAGCCGTCACAACTGCAAGAAAAATGACAGGTTGGATAACAAGAACTTTTCACACCAGATTTGCTGTACCGATGATGATTCTTTTCAAGACGCTAGTGCTCTCTAGAGTGGAGTACTGCTGCACAATGACAGCCCCTTTCAAAGCTGGAGAGATTGCTGACCTGGAGAGCGTGCAGAGATCTTTTACTGCTAGAATCTACTTAGTAAAACATCTAAACTATTGAGACCAACTAAAGAGCCTAAATCTGTATTCTCTTGAGCGCAGGCGGGAGAGATACATAATAATTTACATGTGGAAAATAGCAGAGGGGCTGGTCCCAAACCTGCACACAGAAATAACACCACGTGAGACCAGGAGACATGGCAGGATGTGCAGAATACCCCCATTGAAGAGCAGAGGTGCAACAGGTACACTGAGAGAGAACTCTATCAACATCAGAGGCCCGAGACTGTTCAACACGCTTCCACTACACATAAGGGGCATAACTGGCCGACCCCTCACAGTGTTCAAGAGAGGACTAGATAAGCACCTCTAAAGAATACCTGATCAACCAGGCTGTGACTCATACATCAGGCTGCGAGCAGCCCTGTCCAACAGCCAGGTTGACCAGTCCAGCAACGAGGAGGCCTAGTCGAGGACCGGGCCGCGGGGTCGCTAAGCCCCGGAATCACCTCAAGGTAACCTCTAGGTAACTAGAGGTGGTGGCCCTCAGGTAATTTCAGGTAAATACCTTATGTATTAAGTAATATTAATTTAATAATAAATGAAAATAATGCTGAAAGAGCCAGGTTTATTATTCACTAATACACACTCATACACTGGAATGTATTCACTAATACACACTCATACACTGGAATGTATTCACTAATACACACTCATACACTGGAATGTATTCACTAATACACACTCATACACTGGAATGTATTCACTGATACACACTCATACACTGGAATGTATTCACTAATACACACTCATACACTGGAATGTATTCACTGATACACACTCATACACTGGAATGTATTCATTAATACACACTCATACACTGGAATGTATTCACTAATACACACTCATACACTGGAATGTATTCACTAATACACACTCATACACTGGAATGTATTCACTGATACACACTCATACACTGGAATGTATTCATTAATACACACTCATACACTGGAATGTATTCACTAATACACACTCATACACTGGAATGTATTCATTAATACACACTCATACACTGGAATGTATTCATTAATACACACTCATACACTGGAATGTATTCATTAATACACACTCATACACTGGAATGTATTCACTGATACACACTCATACACTGGAATGTATTCATTAATACACACTCATACACTGGAATGTATTCACTAATACACACTCATACACTGGAATGTATTCACTAATACACACTCATACACTGGAATGTATTCACTAATACACACTCATACACTGGAATGTATTCACTAATACACACTCATACACTGGAATGTATTCACAGCCACTAAATTTACTTTAGAAAAGTTGTGAACTTTTTTATTGCACAAGGAACAATATATCAAATTTAACGACCATTTGCTTGTAGTTAAGACTCACTAACGACCATTTGCTTGTAGTTAAGACTCACTAACGACCATTTGCTTGTAGTTAAGCCTCACTAACGACCATTTGCTTGTAGTTAAGACTCACTAACGACCATTTGCTTGTAGTTAAGACTCACTAACGACCATTTGCTTGTAGTTAAGACTCACTAACGACCATTTGCTTGTAGTTAAGCCTCACTAACGACCATTTGCTTGTAGTTAAGACTCACTAACGACCATTTGCTTGTAGTTAAACCTCACTAACGACCATTTGCTTGTAGTTAAACCTCACTAACGACCATTTGCTTGTAGTTAAGCCTCACTAACGACCATTTGCTTGTAGTTAAGCCTCGCTAACGACCATTTGCTTGTAGTTAAACCTCGCTAACGACCATTTGCTTGTAGTTAAGACTCACTAACGACCATTTGCTTGTAGTTAAGACTCACTAACGACCATTTGCTTGTAGTTAAGACTCACTAACGACCATTTGCTTGTAGTTAAGACTCACTAACGACCATTTGCTTGTAGTTAAGACTCACTAACGACCATTTGCTTGTAGTTAAACCTCACTAACGACCATTTGCTTGTAGTTAAACCTCACTAACGACCATTTGCTTGTAGTTAAGCCTCACTAACGACCATTTGCTTGTAGTTAAGCCTCGCTAACGACCATTTGCTTGTAGTTAAACCTCGCTAACGACCATTTGCTTGTAGTTAAGACTCACTAACGACCATTTGCTTGTAGTTAAGACTCACTAACGACCATTTGCTTGTAGTTAAGACTCACTAACGACCATTTGCTTGTAGTTAAGACTCACTAACGACCATTTGCTTGTAGTTAAACCTCACTAACGACCATTTGCTTGTAGTTAAACCTCACTAACGACCATTTGCTTGTAGTTAAACCTCGCTAACGACCATTTGCTTGTAGTTAAGACTCACTAACGACCATTTGCTTGTAGTTAAGCCTCACTAACGACCATTTGCTTGTAGTTAAACCTCACTAACGACCATTTGCTTGTAGTTAAACCTCACTAACGACCATTTGCTTGTAGTTAAACCTCACTAACGACCATTTGCTTGTAGTTAAGCCTCACTAACGACCATTTGCTTGTAGTTAAGCCTCGCTAACGACCATTTGCTTGTAGTTAAACCTCGCTAACGACCATTTGCTTGTAGTTAAACCTCACTAACGACCATTTGCTTGTAGTTAAGCCTCACTAACGACCATTTGCTTGTAGTTAAACCTCACTAACGACCATTTGCTTGTAGTTAAACCTCACTAACGACCATTTGCTTGTAGTTAAACCTCACTAACGACCATTTGCTTGTAGTTAAGCCTCACTAACGACCATTTGCTTGTAGTTAAGCCTCGCTAACGACCATTTGCTTGTAGTTAAACCTCGCTAACGACCATTTGCTTGTAGTTAAGACTCACTAACGACCATTTGCTTGTAGTTAAGCCTCACTAACGACCATTTGCTTGTAGTTAAACCTCACTAACGACCATTTGCTTGTAGTTAAGCCTCACTAACGACCATTTGCTTGTAGTTAAACCTCACTAACGACCATTTGCTTGTAGTTAAACCTCACTAACGACCATTTGCTTGTAGTTAAGCCTCGCTAACGACCATAAGCTTGTAGTTAAGCCTCGCTAACGACCATTGGCTTGTAGTTAAGCCTCGCTAACGACCATAAGCTTGTAGTTAAGCCTCGCTAACGACCATAAGCTTGTAGTTAAGCCTCGCTAACGACCATTGGCTTGTAGTTAAGCCTCGCTAACGACCATAAGCTTGTAGTTAAGCCTCGCTAACGACCATAAGCTTGTAGTTAAGCCTCGCTAACGACCATTGGCTTGTAGTTAAGCCTCGCTAACGACCATTGGCTTGTAGTTAAGACTCACTAACGACCATTGGCTTGTAGTTAAGCCTCACTAACGACCATTGGCTTGTAGTTAAGCCTCGCTAACGACCATAAGCTTGTAGTTAAGCCTCGCTAACGACCATAAGCTTGTAGTTAAGCCTCGCTAACGACCATTGGCTTGTAGTTAAGCCTCGCTAACGACCATAAGCTTGTAGTTAAGCCTCGCTAACAACCATTGGCTTGTAGTTAAGCCTCGCTAACAACCATTGGCTTGTAGTTAAGCCTCGCTAACGACCATTGGCTTGTAGTTAAGCCTCACTAACGACCATTGGCTTGTAGTTAAGCCCCAATCACTTGGGCTGGACGGTAGAGCGACGGTCTCGCGTCATGCAGGTCGGCGTTCAATCCCCGACCGTCCAAGTGGTTGGGCCACCATTCCTTCCTCCCCCCCCCCCGTCCCATCCCAAATCCTTATCCTGACCCCTTCCCAGTGCTATATAGTCGTAATGACTTGGTACTTTCCCCCTGATAGTTCCCTTCCCTTCCCCTTGTAGTTAAGCCTCGCTAACAACCATTGGCTTGTAGTTAAGCCTCGCTAACGACCATTGGCTTGTAGTTAAGCCTCGCTAACAACCATTGGCTTGTAGTTAAGCCTCGCTAACGACCATTGGCTTGTAGTTAAGCCTCGCTAACAACCATTGGCTTGTAGTTTACACTTGATGAACCACAAGGGAGGCTGGCACAGTTAATTATTCATTGTAGTTACTTCAACACCTTCACGTAGAGCAAGCTACGTGGAGTTTACACTCGGAGCATCGAAGCCTTGTAAACTGAAGGAGGAGGAGAATATCCTCCCTCCACCCCACTCTCGCAACCAATTACTAATTCACTAACAGCTGCTGTAGTGATGTTACTTCAACTCATCCTCCTTATAGAACGTCGTATTATGCCGTATAGTCTACCTAAGGTCAAAAATTGTCATAGTAGAAAATGGTAGGGGATCACGAAATTGACGTACTGTCCCGTTTTCTGTTTTGGGTCCTCTGGTAGGTTAGGATTAGGGCACTTTAGTACGACAGTTTCTTGACGTTGGGGAACCTTAGGGGGATAGGCTGGTTGCTGGGAGGGGGGGGGGACGTTTATGGGGGAGTTCATGGAGTGATGCCCCCAGATATATCATTAATAGGCTATGTAATCTATATTTTCAGCAGGATGGCATTCAGTTGAAGGTTATCTCTTTCTCTCTCTCTCTCTCTCTCTCTTCTCTCTTTATCTCTTTCTCTCTCTCTCTCTCTCTCTCCCTCTCTCTTACTAATCCGTCAGTTCATTAATTTAATAATTGACTTGCCGGTAATGTTTAATTTAAATATTTTTATATTTACTTATCTAGTCAGCTGAAGATCAATAAAAGGAAATAAAGACAGATTTAAAAACAAACGATGGGGAACAAAACAATAATGGGGTAGAATGTAATTATGATTACATTCCACCCACTTCAAGACCCCGAGCCAACACAGAGACAGGAGCAGCTAGAACATAAGCTGCTTATGTTGATGCATGTAATACTCTATTAATATCCCTTATGTTATGTCATTCATCCACTTGTTCACCTCAATCACGTCCTGTACCACCTCACCCCGAGGGAATATAATCCTTTGCAAAAGCATGGTAAATTTGTTTTTGAAAATGTAAGGAGTGCTTTGCGAAATGCTTCCCTAGGCGTCAGACCATAATAAATTGTGAAAATGAACTTTGGAGAGTTCTTTTTTCAACTACCCCTTGACAGTGAAGAAAAAAGTAAGAAATATTGAGAAGATTCGCGTTAGAATCCTTAATCTTACCCTTTCGGTCATTTTCAACAACATATGTTTGCAAGAAAGACAGCTTCCAAAATATACCAATATATATATATATATTGATATATTTTAGAATGGAAGAAGGCACAGGGGACCCGGAGGCCGCCGTGGTCGGGGCCGGAGGAGAACCACCCCAGCGAGGGGCAAGAACGACCCCAGCCTCCTGAAGCTGAGCCTGGACAGCACGAGCCCCAGGAGGTGGACGTCCCAGTCCCGTACGAGCCCCAGGAGGTGGACGTCCCAGTCCTGCACGAGCCCCAGGAGGTGGACGTCCCAGTCCCACACGAGCCCCGGGAGGTGGACGTCCCAGTCCCCCACGAGCCCCGGGAGGTGGACGTCCCAGTCCCCCACGAGCCCCAGGAGGTGGACGTCCCAGTCCCTCACGAGCCCCGGGAGGTGGACGTCCCAGTCCCCCACGAGCCCCAGGAGGTGGACGTCCTAGTCCCGCACGAGCCCCAGGAGGTGGACGTCCCGGTCCCACACGAGCCCCAGGAGGTGGACGTCCCAGTCCTGCACGAGCCCCAGGAGGTGGACGTCCCAGTCCTGCACGAGCCCCAGGAGGTGGACGTCTCAGTCCTGCACGAGCCCCAGGAGGTGGACGTCCCAGTCCTGCACGAGCCCCAGGAGGTGGACGTCCCAGTCCCGCACGAGCCCCAGGAGGTGGACGTCCCAGTCCCACACCTACGGGTTCCAGACAGAGATCGTCACAGCCCTCTTCCACCCGAGGCTGGCTGCCTTCATGACCCAGCAGAAGGAAGAGTGGTAATTATTAATTACAACAATTATTATTATAAAATTGATTATAAAAGAATATAATTAAACAAATAATTATCACTCTTATCCATATATATATATATATATATATATATATATATATTATGCGGAAAAACCCACAAAGAAATGTGAAAGAGAGATGAACGTTTCGGCCTGTTAAAGCCGTTGTCAACATGAGACTGACTAGAGGAAGAGAGAGAGGATACAGACCAGCACCAAGGAACCTGACCAACCCATCTCTAGGGAAAGGATTACCAGAAACAGGAAAGGTCAAAGAGGATTAAGCGGTCAGAGAATAAGGAAAAAGATTAAAGACAAGCCTCATGAACACACAATAAATGAATATATAATTGTAATGAGACATTGTAAGCCTCTCTATCAGAGTTTTTTCTTAAACTGTTGTGCAATATTGTAACTTAAAACTGGGTCAAGTTTGTACATACCAGTACTAACATTGAGAAGATTTGGACATTGACTAATTAGCGCAGACTCTGCACTAATTAGAGCAGAGTCTGCGCTAATTAGTCAATGTCCAAATCTTCTCAATGTTAGTACTGGTATGTACAAACTTGACCCAGTTTTAAGTTACAATATTGCACAACAGTTTAAGAAAAAACTCTGATAGAGAGGCTTACAATGTCTCATTACAATTATATATTCATTTATTGTGTGTTCATGAGGCTTGTCTTTAATCTTTTTCCTTATTCTCTGACCGCTTAATCCTCTTTGACCTCTCCTGTTTCTGGTAATCCTTTCTCTAGAGATGGGTTGGTCAGGTTCCTTGGTGCTGGTCTGTATCCTCTCTCTCTTCCTCTAGTCAGTCTCATGTTGACAACGGCTTTAACAGGCCGAAACGTTCATCTCTCTTTCACATTTCTTTGTGCTTTGTGGGTTTTTTCGCATAAAATATATATATATATATATATATATATATATATATATATATATATATATATATATATATATATATATATATATATATATATATATATATATATATATATGCGAACAAGCCTGAATGGTCCCCAGGACAATATGCAACTGAAAACTCACACCCCAGAAGTGACTCGAACCCATACTCCCAGAAGCAACGCAACTGGTATGTACAAGACGCCTTAATCCACTTGACCATCACGACCGGACATAATGAGGTGATAGCCGAGGCTATTTGAACCACCCCACCGCCGGCACTCGGATAGTAATCTTGGGCATAGCATTTTACCAAATCACCTCATTCTTTGGGGCACACGTGAGGAACACAAATGCGAACAAGCCTGAATGGTCCCCAGGACAATATGCAACTGAAAACTCACACCCCAGAAGTGACTCGAACCCATACTCCCAGAAGCAACGCAACTGGTATGTACAAGACGCCTTAATCCACTTGACCATCACGACCGGACATAATGAGGTGATAGCCGAGGCTATTTGAACCACCCCACCGCCGGCACTCGGATAGTAATCTTGGGCATAGCATTTTACCAAATCACCTCATTCTTTGGGGCACACGTGAGGAACACAAATGCGAACAAGCCTGAATGGTCCCCAGGACAATATGCAACTGAAAACTCACACCCCAGAAGTGACTCGAACCCATACTCCCAGAAGCAACGCAACTGGTATGTACAAGACGCCTTAATCCACTTGACCATCACGACCGGACATAATGAGGTGATAGCCGAGGCTATTTGAACCACCCCACCGCCGGCACTCGGATAGTAATCTTGGGCATAGCATTTTACCAAATCACCTCATTCTTTGGGGCACACGTGCCCCACCCCTCGGCGGTGGGGTGGTTCAAATAGCCTCGGCTATCACCTCATTATGTCCGGTCGTGATGGTCAAGTGGATTAAGGCGTCTTGTACATACCAGTTGCGTTGCTTCTGGGAGTATGGGTTCGAGTCACTTCTGGGGTGTGAGTTTTCAGTTGCATATTGTCCTGGGGACCATTCAGGCTTGTTCGCATTTGTGTTCCTCACGTGTGCCCCAAAGAATGAGGTGATTTGGTAAAATGCTATGCCCAAGATTACTATCCGAGTGCCGGCGGTGGGGTGGTTCAAATAGCCTCGGCTATCACCTCATTATGTCCGGTCGTGATGGTCAAGTGGATTAAGGCGTCTTGTACATACCAGTTGCGTTGCTTCTGGGAGTATGGGTTCGAGTCACTTCTGGGGTGTGAGTTTTCAGTTGCATATTGTCCTGGGGACCATTCAGGCTTGTTCGCATTTGTGTTCCTCACGTGTGCCCCAAAGAATGAGGTGATTTGGTAAAATGCTATGCCCAAGATTACTATCCGAGTGCCGGCGGTGGGGTGGTTCAAATAGCCTCGGCTATCACCTCATTATGTCCGGTCGTGATGGTCAAGTGGATTAAGGCGTCTTGTACATACCAGTTGCGTTGCTTCTGGGAGTATGGGTTCGAGTCACTTCTGGGGTGTGAGTTTTCAGTTGCATATTGTCCTGGGGACCATTCAGGCTTGTTCGCATTTGTGTTCCTCACGTGTGCCCCAAAGAATGAGGTGATTTGGTAAAATGCTATGCCCAAGATTACTATCCGAGTGCCGGCGGTGGGGTGGTTCAAATAGCCTCGGCTATCACCTCATTATGTCCGGTCGTGATGGTCAAGTGGATTAAGGCGTCTTGTACATACCAGTTGCGTTGCTTCTGGGAGTATGGGTTCGAGTCACTTCTGGGGTGTGAGTTTTCAGTTGCATATTGTCCTGGGGACCATTCAGGCTTGTTCGCATTTGTGTTCCTCACGTGTGCCCCAAAGAATGAGGTGATTTGGTAAAATGCAATGCCCAAGATTACTATCCGAGTGCCGGCGGTGGTGTGGTTCAAATAGCCTCGGCTATCACCTCATTATGTCCGGTCGTGATGGTCAAGTGGATTAAGGCGTCTTGTACATACCAGTTGCGTTGCTTCTGGGAGTATGGGTTCGAGTCACTTCTGGGGTGTGAGTTTTCAGTTATATATATATATATATATATATATATATATATATATATATATATATATATATATATATATATATATATATATATATATATATATATATATATGCAATTGACGATCACAAAACACTGATCATTTTATGCGGAAAATCCACAGAGAAATTGTCAGTCTGGTGTTGACAAAGGCTTTAACAGAGCCGAAACGTTCACCTCATTTCATATTTCTCTGTGGATTTTCCGCATATATATATATATATATATATATATATATATATATATATATATATATATATATATATATATATATATATATATATATTTTATGCTTGTAACTTGGGAATAAACTATAATTCAAAGTGAAAAATAATTATAAATCAAATTATTTGCAAATAATTTTAGAAATTTGCAAAGCGAAAAATATAATGTGTGCATATAGGGTGTATACGGTGCGGCAGTGGGTGGCGGCGGTGGTTAAGTGGTGGGTAAGCATGGCCTTGGAACTTGCCTCTCCAGGATCGATTCCCGGTCAGGCCGGAGGTTTTTGTCTAGGGAATGTTGCTCGGCCCACGACCAAGTTGCAGAAGGTGGAGACCGAGAGCTGAGAATCGACCCAGTTAGCATATATAGGTGAGGTTACAGTGGCACATTGAACAGAAATGAATTGTTCAGCTGAACGGGGAAGATGAGAGGAACTGTTCAGCAGAACAGGACCATAATGAGAGGAATTGTTCAACTGAACATAAGCATGAGAGAATTTGTTCAACAGAATAGGATGAAAACAAGAGGATAGTTCAAATGAACAGGATGAAAACGAGTAATAGTTCAATTGAACAGGAGAAGAACGAGAGGGAATATTCTAGTGAACAGAAGCAGAACTAGATGATTTGTTTAACTGAAATGGAACAAAGAGGAAGCGTTCAATTGAACAGACGCAGAACAAAAGCAAGTGTTCAAGAACAAGGGTAAATAACATTGAACACCCCATCTAACAATCACAGGACTTCCCCCCAACACAATGTTAATTAATAGCGTTAATAACAGCAGAGTTCAGCTCAGTATATAATTAATGCAGTCTCCGTGGTGTAGTGGTAAGACACTCGCCTGGCGTTCCGCGAGCGCTATGTCATGGGTTCGTATCCTGGCCGGGGAGGATTTACTGGGCGCAATTCCTTAACTGTAGCCTCTGTTTAACGCAACAGTAAAATGTGTACTTGGATGAAAAAACGATTCTTCGCGGCGGGGATCGTATTCCAGGGACCATAGGATTAAGGACTTGCCCGAAACGCTACGCGTACTAGTGGCTGTACAAGAATGTAACAACTCTTGTATATATCTCAAAAAAAAAAAAAAAAAAAGTTAAAACCCCCCTTGAGCCTTGACATGCTGTTAGAGTCCCTTCGAGGCGTCGACAGCCATCATCTGGCTCTATTCTAACATTAGAGAACACATTGGCAGAGTTTCTTTCACCTGATGCCTCTGTTAACCTTGGTAGCTAGGGGGTAGACACTGAGGAGAACAGCCTGGGGATGTGGGAGAGAAACATGTGGAGGAGATGAGGTAGAGAAGAACAGGATGAGAGTCTCTACATTAGACAACCAGCGGTTAGAAAGACGGAGTCCAAGAGCTAACAACTCGATCGTGCATAGTAAATGTATGTATACACAGTGTGTATAGCGTCACATGTATACACAGTCGCGTGTGTACACGTGACTGTGTACACCCATACTGTGAACTCTTTACACCATGACTTCAATGTCATCCAGTATTTCCTCTAGCCGTTCATCTTACAACTTTGGTCTTCACGCTGGTTCTAATGTAAAGATCTCCACATATCTTTCGTTGAGTTCATCGCATATCTCCTTATCTTTCTCTGTGAGAGTCTCACCCCCCCCCCCACCCCCCTTGTTTCCTCAGTCTGAATACGTGGTCTCCAACTGCCGTTTTTTCTCATTGTAAGGCTTTAAAATAGCTTGAGTTGTTCCTCAGTTTTCGCAGCAATGTCATTTTCAAATTGCCTCTCGGCTTCTCTTCTAAGTCGAGTGTATTCATTCTTTGTTCACTTGAGGGACTCTCTAGTATTCTCTGTTCCCATTTATCTGCATCTTTTCACTGTTTTTGTTTGTCCTTCCTTTAGCTTCCCTGCCTTATCTACTGAACCAAGGGATTACTTTATCTTGTTCATCCACCTCCTTCTTGAGTGGTATGAAAGGTTCCCTTACATCGGCACTCATGCCACAAATGAATCCCCTCATCTCGTTTGCTGTCTTCCCTTCCATCTTCCCTTCACTTCTCTTTCCCACTGGAATTCCCGCAGAAAGTCCTCATCCTGGTTGGGGTCCCCAAGTGTGTAATCTGTCTTCTTCAAACGGTTTCTTTGTGGAACCAACTCCTTCAGTCCCACCGTGTATTACGCCTGACACTACTGTGGTTGCTGGCTCCTAGTGGCGTCTTATACTCAATTTTGTCAACATATAAACTGAGGGGTATGAGCTACAAGGAGAGACTACGGGAAGTAAACCTCATGTCGCTGGAAGAAAAGCGAGTTAGGGGAGACATGATCACCACATACAAGATTCTCAGGAATTGATAGGGTGGATAAAGACAAATTATTTAACACACAGGGGCCCGCACAAGAGGACACAGGTGCAAACTGAGTACCCAAATGAGCCACAGGGACGTTAGAAAGAACTTTTTCAGTGTCAGAGTAGTTAACAAATGGAATGCATTAGGCAGTGATGTGGTGGAGGCTGACTCCATACACAGTTTTAAATGTAGATATGATAGAGCCCAGTAGGCTCAGGAACCTGTACATCAGTTGATTAACTGTTGAGAGGCGGGACCAAAGAGCTGGAGCTCAACCCACGCAAGCACAACTAGGTGAGTACACACCTCGAACCTCGTCTCCAATATGTCCCCCTCACCTTGTGACCCCCCAGTCTCTGCCCCCCCTCACCTTGTGACCCCAGTCTCTGCCCCCCCTCACCTTGTGACCCCCAGTCTCTGCCCCCCCTCACCTTGTGACCCCAGTCTCTGCCCCCCCTCACCTTGTGACCCCCAGTCTCTGCCCCCCTCACCTTGTGACCCCAGTCTCTGTCCCCCTCACCTTGTGACCCCCAGTCTCTGCCCCCCCTCACCTTGTGACCCCCCAGTCTCTGTCCCCCTCACCTTGTGACCCCAGTCTCTGCCCCCCCTCACCTTGTGACCCCCAGTCTCTGCCCCCCCTCACCTTGTGACCCCAGTCTCTGTCCCCCCTCACCTTGTGACCCCAGTCTCTGTCCCCCTCACCTTGTGACCCCCAGTCTCTGCCCCCTCACCTTGTGACCCCCAGTCTCTGCCCCCCCTCACCTTGTGACCCCCAGTCTCTGCCCCCCCCTCACCTTGTGACCCCAGTCTCTGCCCCCCTCGCCTTGTGACCCCCAGTCTCTGCCCCCCTCACCTTGTGACCCCAGTCTCTGTCCCCCTCACCTTGTGACCCCAGACTCTGTCCCCCTCACCTTGTGACCCCAGTCTCTGTCCCCCTCACCTTGTGACCCCCAGTCTCTGTCCCCCTCACCTTGTGACCCCAGTCTCTGCCCCTCGTCACCTTGTGACCCCAGACTCTGTCCCCATCACCTTGTGACCCCAGTCTCTGTCCCCCTCACCTTGTGACCCCCAGTCTCTGCCCCCCTCACCTTGTGACCCCAGTCTCTGTCCCCCTCACCTTGTGACCCCCCAGTCTCTGCCCCCTCACCTTGTGACCCCCCAGTCTCTGCCCCCCCTCACCTTGTGACCCCAGTCTCTGCCCCCCCTCACCTTGTGACCCCCAGTCTCTGCCCCCCCTCACCTTGTGACCCCAGTCTCTGCCCCCCCTCACCTTGTGACCCCCAGTCTCTGCCCCCCTCACCTTGTGACCCCAGTCTCTGTCCCCCTCACCTTGTGACCCCCAGTCTCTGCCCCCCCTCACCTTGTGACCCCCCAGTCTCTGTCCCCCTCACCTTGTGACCCCAGTCTCTGCCCCCCCTCACCTTGTGACCCCCAGTCTCTGCCCCCCCTCACCTTGTGACCCCAGTCTCTGTCCCCCCTCACCTTGTGACCCCAGTCTCTGTCCCCCTCACCTTGTGACCCCCAGTCTCTGCCCCCTCATCTTGTGACCCCCAGTCTCTGCCCCCCCTCACCTTGTGACCCCCAGTCTCTGCCCCCCCCTCACCTTGTGACCCCAGTCTCTGCCCCCCTCGCCTTGTGACCCCCAGTCTCTGCCCCCCCTCACCTTGTGACCCCAGTCTCTGTCCCCCTCACCTTGTGACCCCAGACTCTGTCCCCCTCACCTTGTGACCCCAGTCTCTGTCCCCCTCACCTTGTGACCCCCAGTCTCTGTCCCCCTCACCTTGTGACCCCAGTCTCTGCCCCTCGTCACCTTGTGACCCCAGACTCTGTCCCCATCACCTTGTGACCCCAGTCTCTGTCCCCCTCACCTTGTGACCCCCAGTCTCTGCCCCCCTCACCTTGTGACCCCAGTCTCTGTCCCCCTCACCTTGTGACCCCCCAGTCTCTGCCCCCTCACCTTGTGACCCCAGACTCTGTCCCCCTCACCTTGTGACCCCAGTCTCTGTCCCCCTCACCTTGTGACCCCCAGTCTCTGCCCCCCTCACCTTGTGACCCCAGTCTCTGTCCCCCTCACCTTGTGACCCCCCAGTCTCTGCCCCCTCACCTTGTGACCCCAGACTCTGTCCCCCTCACCTTGTGACCCCCAGTCTCTGCCCCCCCTCACCTTGTGACGCCCAGTGTCTGTCCCCCTCACCTTGTGACCCCCAGTCTCTGCCCCTCGTCACCTTGTGACCCCCAGTCTCTGCCCCCTCACCTTGTGACCCCCAGTCTCTGCCCCCCTCACCTTGTGACCCCAGTCTCTGCCCCCCTCACCTTGTGACCCCCCAGTCTCTGTCCCCATCACCTTGTGACCCCAGTCTCTGCCCCTCGTCACCTTGTGACCCCAGACTCTGTCCCCCTCACCTTGTGACCCCCAGTCTCTGCCCCCTCACCTTGTGACCCCAGTCTCTGCCCCCCTCACCTTGTGACCCCCAGTCTCTGTCCCCCTCACCTTGTGACCCCAGTCTCTGCCCCCCTCACCTTGTGACCCCCAGTCTCTGTCCCCCCCACCTTGTGACCCCCAGTCTCTGCCCCCTCACCTTGTGACCCCAGTCTCTGCCCCCCCTCACCTTGTGACCCCAGACTCTGCCCCCTCACCTTGTGACCCCAGTCTCTGCCCCCCTCACCTTGTGACCCCCAGTCTCTGCCCCTCGTCACCTTGTGACCCCCAGACTCTGTCCCCATCACCTTGTGACCCCAGGACTCTGTCCCCCTCACCTTGTGACCCCCAGTCTCTGCCCCCTCACCTTGTGACCCCAGTCTCTGTCCCCCCTCACCTTGTGACCCCCAGTCTCTGCCCCCCTCACCTTGTGACCCCCAGTCTCTGCCCCCCTCACCTTGTGACCCCAGTCTCTGCCCCCCTCACCTTGTGACCCCCCAGTCTCTGTCCCCATCACCTTGTGACCCCAGTCTCTGTCCCCCTCACCTTGTGACCCCAGTCTCTGCCCCTCGTCACCTTGTGACCCCCAGACTCTGTCCCCATCACCTTGTGACCCCAGTCTCTGTCCCCCTCACCTTGTGACCCCAGTCCCTGCCCCCTCACCTTGTGACCCCCAGTCTCTGTCCCCCTCACCTTGTGACCCCCAGTCTCTGCCCCCCTCACCTTGTGACCCCCAGTCTCTGCCCCCCCCACACCTTGTGACCCCCAGTCTCTGCCCCCCTCACCTTGTGACCCCCAGTCTCTGCCCCCCCCTCACCTTGTGACCCCAGACTCTGTCCCCCTCACCTTGTGACCCCCAGTCTCTGTCTCCCCTGACCTTGTGTCCCCCAGTCTCTGCCCCCCTCACCTTGTGACCCCAGTCTCTGCCCCCCCTCACCTTGTGACCCCCAGTCTCTGCCCCCCTCACCTTGTGACCCCCAGTCTCTGTCCCCCTCACCTTGTGACCCCCAGTCTCTGCCCCCCCTCACCTTGTGACCCCCAGTCTCTGCCCCCCTCACCTTGTGACCCCCAGTCTCTGCCCCCCCTCACCTTGTGACCCCCAGTCTCTGCCCCCCCCCCTCACCTTGTGACCCCCAGTCTCTGCCCCCTCACCTTGTGACCCCCAGTCTCTGTCTCCCCTGACCTTGTGTCCCCCAGTCTCTGCCCCCCTCACCTTGTGACCCCAGTCTCTGCCCCCCCCTCACCTTGTGACCCCCAGTCTCTGCCCCTCGTCACCTTGTGACCCCCAGTCTCTGCCCCCATCACCTTGTGACCCCCAGACTCTGTCCCCATCACCTTGTGACCCCCAGACTCTGTCCCCATCACCTTGTGACCCCAGTCTCTGTCCCCCTCACCTTGTGACCCCAGTCCCTGCCCCCTCACCTTGTGACCCCCCACTCTGCCCCCCCCCTCACCTCTCCACTGTCATCAAACACCCATTATCTTGCCCCACACCTATCCTGAGCCCCCGCCGCCCACCTACCCCACTTCTCCCCCAAAACCCATGCCCGCCCCTGCTTCTCCCCTGCTCCTAGCACACCCTCCTCCTGACCCCTACCTCACTCTACCTCTCAGCCCCCCCCCCCCCTAGGCTTCTCAGACCCTCCCTACCACACAGATCCACTACGCCCTTCAGACACCCCCTAGCTGTCCAAACCCCATTCGACCCCCCCCCCTGGCTCCCAGATCCCCTCATCCTCCTCCCTATTTCCCGGTTACTTCCCGCCTCACAACCACTTATGGGTGACAGGACTGCATCCATCTCTCACCTGCAGCACAGCACCCCGAGGTAGACAGGTAGGCAGATGAGCTATTTGAACTCTGGTAACAAGGTTGCCAAGAAGAGTCTCAAGGTTTGGTACACCAATGTTGATGTGGTACCCAATAAAGCAGAGGAAATAAAAGAAAGTTTTAGTGAAGCAGATCCAGATATAATTGCAATAGTGGAAACTAAAATAAGTTATATGATCTTGGATGCAATTTTCCCAGAGGGATACCAAGTGATTAAGAAAGAAAGAACACAGAGACAGGGAGAGGGAGAGGCACTCCACATGAAGTGGAAATGGAAATTTGAGGAATTAGAGAATCAGGGGACTAACGGAAACACAACTTGGGATTCTGACAGGTGACGGGAAGAAGACTGTGATCTTGAAAATCTACAATCGCCCAACAAACAGTAGAAGGCCCAGACAGGAATATGATGATAACAACAAGGCATATATAGATGACCTGCAGAGGGCAGCAACAACCGCTCACGGAGAGATTGAGTGGGGATCAAGAAATCCCCATCATGGGGAAGAAACGTGGTGGGAGGGGAAAATCAGTGGAAGTTATAGATAGAAATTTTCTAACACAGCATGTGAAGGAAGACACAAGAGAAAGAGGAGGGGATACACCAAGCCTATTAGACCTGATTTTCATCCAGAATGAGGAATACATTAAGAATATGGAACATGAAATATGACGAGGAGCCAGCGACCATTGTGTCCTAGTCTTTGACTACATGATCGAGCTTAAAACTTTGACCACAGGAAAAGAGGTCAGGGAAAGGAGAGTAGATTATAGAAAAGGGGACTACAGGAGGATAAGAGAATATCTTTGGGAAGTGCACTCGGAACTTAAGGAGCAAGTTGTGGAAGCAAACTCTATTCAAAACTTCAAAAGCGGATATGATAGTGAAATAGGACACGAGTCATTGCTATAGACAAGCAATGGGTGGAAAAAGTCCACTTCGGGCTCCCCATAGCCCGTGCTACTTGGAACTTTTGTTCCAAATAGCTGAATATTAAAACAGCAACACCAACGTGGGTGGAAAGACAGGGTCCAAGAGCTAATTATCAATTTCTTAAGTTCTAACAGGTGAGTACACACACACACACACACACACACACACACACACACACACACAGACACACACACACACACACACACACACACACACACACACACACACACACACGCAGAGAAACACACAAAGCCAAATACACCACCAAAACTAATATTTTAAATGTATGAATATAATGAAAGTCTAGGGACTCGCCAACCACCATTTCCTCTCCATCGACATCACAAGGAGCCGACCACACTTAAAGGGGGGCAAAGAACCCAACCGAAGCCCACTCATGACAGACTTTGGACTCAAAAGCCTCTACCCCATTGGACAAAATCATTGACATTCTATTTTATATAAAGATACAAATATACATAGTAGTAGTAGTAGGCATCCATCAGTCTCAGGAGACTATGGAGTTGCGCTCTGAATGTCGGTCTGGAGTGGCCTCACCAGGGCGCAAAGCCAGGGTAGGTTGATTCAGGGGTGAAGCTGTTACCCAGGCAGCAGGTCGTCCCCTCTCCACGGCGCTGAAAGTCTCCAGTGGAAAGGCATACGCCAATACGATTGGTTCCAGCGCCGTCGCAGGAACTGTGAGTTCCGGGATTGGTTGGAATATACATAACATATTTTATATATTGATACGAATATACATAACATATTATATATATAAATGATAATATTAATAGCATATTTTATATATACCTACGAATATACACAACATATTTTTGCTGAAAATTTTCCATGATTTGTGTTGTAAA
Organism: Procambarus clarkii; assembly: GCF_040958095.1. Taxonomy (NCBI): domain Eukaryota; kingdom Metazoa; phylum Arthropoda; class Malacostraca; order Decapoda; family Cambaridae; genus Procambarus; species Procambarus clarkii. The sequence continues at coordinate 24,668,618 of NC_091154.1, read as the reverse complement.
TAAATGTTGAACAATTCGGACACACGAGTTATGATAAGTATACTGAAGGTATGATGAGCATACGATGTATGGTGAATATACAGGATTTATGATGAGTATACAAAATATATGATCCATGTATAGGATGTATACAAGATGAACGGAACGTATACACCATGTATAGTGAGTATACACCAAGTAAGGTGAGCATACACCATGTATGGTGAGCATACACCATGTATGGTGAGTATGCACCATGTATGGTGAGTATGCACCATGTATGGTGAGTATGCACCATGTATGGTGGGTATGCACCATGTATGGTGGGTATGCACCATGTATGGTGAGTATGCACCATGTATGGTGAGTATGCACCATGTATGGTGAGTACTCACCATGTATGGTGAGTATACACCATGTATGGTGAATACTCACCATGTATGGTGAGTATACACCATGTATGGTGAGTACTCACCATGTATGGTGAGTATACACCATGTATGGTGAGTACTCACCATGTATGGTGAGTATACACCATGTATGGTGAGTATACACCATGTATGGTGAGTACACACCATGTATGGTGAGTATACACCATGTATGGTGAGTACACACCATGTATGGTGAATATACACCATGTATGGTGAGTACACACCATGTATGGTGAGTACTCACCATGTATGGTGAGTACACACCATGTATGGGGAGTACACACCATGTATGGTGAGTACACACCATGTATGGTGAGTACACACCATGTATGGTGAGTACATACCATGTATGGTGGGTACACACCATGTATGGTGAGTACACACCATGTATGGTGGGTATACACCATGTATGGTGAGTAGACACCATGTATGGTGGGTATACACCATGTATGGTGGGTATACACCATGTATGGTGAGTACACACAATGTATGGTGAGTACACACCATGTATGGTGAGTACACACCATGTATGGTGAGTACACACCATGTATGGTGAGTACACACCATGTATGGGGAGTACACACCATGTATGGTGAGTACACACCATGTATGGTGAGTACACACCATGTATGGTGAGTACATACCATGTATGGTGGGTACACACCATGTATGGTGAGTACACACCATGTATGGTGGGTATACACCATGTATGGTGAGTAGACACCATGTATGGTGGGTATACACCATGTATGGTGGGTATACACCATGTATGGTGAATACACACCATGTATGGTGAGTACACACCATGTATGGTGAGTACACACCATGTATGGTGAGTACACACCATGTATGGTGAGTACACACCATGTATGGTGAGTACACACCATGTATGGTGAGTACACACCATGTATGGTGAGTGCACACCATGTATGGTGAGTGCACACCATGTATGGTGAGTATATACCATGTATGGTGAGTATACACCATGTATGGTGAGTACACACCATGTATGGTGAGTATACACCATGTATGGTGAGCACACACCATGTATGGTGAGTATACACCATGTATGGTGAGTACACACCATGTATGGTGAGTATACACCATGTATGGTGAGTACACACCATGTATGGTGAGTATACACCATGTATGGTGAGTACACACCATGTATGGTGAGTATACACCATGTATGGCGAGTACACACCATGTATGCTGAGTATTCACCATGTATGGTGAGTATACACCATGTATGGTGAGTATACACCATGTATGGTGAGTATACACCATGTATGGTGAGTATACACCATGTATGGTGAGTATACACCATGTATAGTGAGTATACACCATGAACGTTACTTCAACATCTAATATTTTCATTTAAAACACTAAGAACACATTTGTGAGAGGGAGCGAGGGAGTGAGGGAGGGAAGGAGTGAGGGAGGGACGTAGGAGAGGAGGGAGGGAGTGAGTGAGGGAGTGAGGGAGGGAAGGAGTGAGGGAGGGACGTAGGGGAGGAGGGAGGGAGGGAGTGAGGGAGTGAGGGAGGGACGTAGGGAAGGAGGGAGGGAGTGAGTGAGGGAGTGAGGGAGGGAAGGAGTGAGGGAGGGACGTAGGGGAGGAGGGAGAGAGTGAGTGAGGGAGGGAAGGAGTGAGGGAGGGACGTAGGGAAGGAGGGAGAGAGTGAGTGAGGGAGTGAGGGAGGGAAGGAGTGAGGGAGGGACGTAGGGGAGGAGGGAGAGAGTGAGTGAGGGAGGGAAGGAGTGAGGGAGGGACGTAGGGGAGGAGGGAGGGAGGGAGTGAGGGAGTGAGGGAGGGAAGGAGTGAGGGAGGGACGTAGGGGAGGAGGGAGGGAGAGAGTGAGGGAGGGAAGGAGGAAGGGAGAGAGTGAGGGAGGGAAGGAGGGAGGGAGGGAGGGAGGGAGGGAGGGAGGGAGGGACGTAGGGAAGGAGGGAGAGAGTGAGTGAGGGAGTGAGGGAGGGAAGGAGTGAGGGAGAGACGTAGGGAATGAGGGAGAGAGTGAGGGAGGGAAGGAGGAAGGGAGAGAGTGAGGGAGGGAAGGAGGGAGGGAGGGACGTAGGGAAGGAGGGAGAGAGTGAGCGAGGGAGTGAGGGAGGGAAGGAGTGAGGGAGGGACGTAGGGAAGGAGGGAGAGAGTGAGTGAGGGAGTGAGGGAGGGAAGGAGTGAGGGAGAGACGTAGGGAATGAGGGAGAGAGTGAGGGAGGGAAGGAGAAAGGGAGAGAGTGAGGGAGGGAAGGAGGGAGGGAGGGAGGGAGGGAGGGAGGGAGGGAGGGAGGGAGGGAGGGAGGGAGGGAGGGGAGGTAAGGAGAGAGTGAGGGAAGGAGGGAGGGAGTGAGGGAGGGAGTGAGTGAGGGAGTGAGGAGTGAGGGACGGAGTGAGGGAGGGAGTAAGGGAGGGAGTGAGGGAGAGAGGGAGGGAGAGAGAGAGAGAGAGGGGGAGGGAGGGAGGGAGGGAGGGAGGGAGGGAGGTAAGGAGAGACTGAGGGAGGGAGTGAGGGAGTGAGTGAGGGAGTGAGGAGTGAGGGAGTGAGGGAGGGAGTGAGGGATTGAGGAAGGGAGTGAGTGAGGGAGGGAGGGAGGGAAGGAGGGAGGGAGGGAGGGAGGGAGGGAGGGAGGGAGGGAGTGTGGGAGTGAGGAGTGAGGGAGGGAGGGAGTGAGGGAGTGTGGTGCTGAGGGAGGGAGGGAGGGAGGGAGGGAGGGAGGGAGGGAGGGAGGGAGGGAGGGAGGGAGGGAGGGAGGGAAGGAGGGAGGGAGGAAGGGAGGGAGGGAGGGAGAGAGAGGAAGGAGGGAGGGAGGAGGGAGGGTTAGGGAGGGAGGGAGGGAGGGAGGGAGGGAGGGAGGGAGGGAGGGAGTGTGGGAGTGAGGGAGGGAGGGAGTGTGGGAGTGGGGGGAGAGAGGAGTGAGGGAGGGAGGGAGTGAGGGAGTGTGGTGCTGAGGGAGGGAGGGAGGGAGGGAGGGAGGGAGGGAGGGAGGGAGGGAGGGAGGGAGGGAGGGAGGGAGGGAGGGAGGGAGGGAGGGAGGGAGGGAGGGAGGGAGAGAGGAGGGAGGGAGGGAGGGATGGAGGGAGGGAGGGAGGGAGGGAGTGAGGGAGGGAGTGTGGGAGTGAGGGAGTGAGGAGTGAGG
>NC_091154.1:24625067-24660067 GCF_040958095.1 Procambarus clarkii | reverse complement strand
CACAGTCTGATGACTGATGGGAGGGGGGGGGCAGGGGAGCCAGGAAAGGGGTACATACTCAAGATGAGAGCGAACTGCCTGATATAATTGAGTTTGCCATACTTCATTTCCCAGCTTAAACAGTTCTCTCTCGTATCTCCCACTAAGCTTCCACACTCTGGGATTTACAGTATGTATCCGTATGTTCCAATTATTTCTTAAATTTAAATTTAATTCCTGCAAGCTCGCTGCACTTTTGTTTTTCCTGCAATATTTTTCCCTTTTCTGCTATTATTTATTCCCTCGTATCTTCCAGCTTTAACATCAGGATAGACAGCTGTATTGATGGTTGGATAGATGGACAGGTAGATAGACGGAGCGATATATATATATATATATATATATATATATATATATATATATATATATATATATATATATATATATATATATCTGGGGGAGTGAGTTTATATATATATATATATATATATATATATATATATATATATATATATATATATATATATATATATATATATATATGTCGTACCTAGTAGCCAGAATGCACTTCTCAGCCTACTATGCAAGGCCCGATTTGCCTAATAAGCCTAGTTTTCATGAAGTGGTTGTTTTTCGACTACCTAACTTACCTAACCTAACCTAACCTAACTTTTTTCGTTACCTGACCTAACCTAACCTATAAAGATAGGTTAGGTTAGGTTAGGTAGGGTTGGTTAGGTTCGGTCATATATCTACGTTAATTTTAACTCCAATAAAAAAAATTCACCTAATACATAATGAAATGGGTAGCTTTATCATTTCATAAGAAAATAATTAGAGAAAATATATTAATTCGTGAAAACTTGGCTTATTAGGCAAATCGGGCATTGCATAGTAGGATGAGAAGTGCGTTCTGGCTACTAGGTACGACATATATATATATATATATATATATATATATATATATATATATATATATATATATATATATATATATATATATATATATATATATATATATACACATATATATGTGTACATGCAAAAGAATGGGGGTGGTAGGAGAAGATAATATTAGTGTTCAGTGAGAAACCACAAGGTCTCCTCTGAATACTTTTTATTTTCTTCTCCGAGGCTATGGGTCCCCACACTGGCACCAGAGGTGGTACCCTCACAAACTATATATATATATATATATATATATATATATATATATATATATATATATATATATATATATATATATATATATATATATATATATATATATATATATATGCCAACATATATATGCCTGAATGGTCCCCAGGACAATATGCAACTGAAAACTCACACCCCAGAACTCGAACCCATACTGCCAGGAGCAACACAACTGGTGTGTACAGGACACCTTAATCCACCCGACCATCTCGACCGGACATGATGAAGTGATAGCCGAAGCTATTTGAACCAACCCACCGCCGGCACTCGTATGGCAATCATGGGTATAGTATTTAATCAAATCACCTCATTCTTTGGGGCACACGTGAGGAACGCAAATGCGAACAAGCCTGAATGTTCCGCAGTACTATATGCAACTGAAAACTCACACCCCAAAAGTGACTCGAACCCATACTGCCAGGAGCAACACAACTGGTGTATACAGGACACCTTAATCCACTCGACCATCAAATAGCTTCGGCTATCACCTCATTATGTCCGGTCGTGATGGTCGAGTGGATTAAGGTGTCCTGTACACACCAGTTGCGTTGCTCCTGGCAGTATGGGTTCGAGTCACTTCTGGGGGAGTGAGTTTTTAGTTATATATATATATATATATATATATATATATATATATATATATATATATATATATATATATATATATATATATATATATGCAGGCGATGAGTCACAATAACGTGGCTGAAGTATGTTGACCAGACCACACACTAGAAGTTGAAGGGACGACGACGTTTCGGTCCGTCCTGGACCATTCTCAAGTAGATTCGATAGAGAATGGTCCAGGATGGACCGAAACGTCGTCGTCCCTTCAACTTCTAGTGTGTGGTCTGGACAACATATATATATATATATATATATATATATATATATATATATATATATATATATATATATATATATATATATATATATATATATATACATATATATATATATATATATATATATATATATATATATATATATATATATATATATATATATATATTAAGCAATGTATGTATGAAATAAAGCTTGAATAGTTCTGAATACATTAATAATTAAGAACTCATTGACGAGAATAGGATTCGAACCAGCATTACCACGGCTCACCGCACCCCAGAAGGATGTCCCAGCGTGGCCTCGCGAGATGAGGCAGTTGGCGCTAAGGTTATCAGGTTATATATACCACAAGGAATATATCTATATTTATCATGAGCAATATAGGCCGGGATAGAGGCAAGACACATGCCAAGTGGATCACTAGTGACATTACTGGGTATACTGGGGGTACTGGGGGTAACTGGGGGTACTGGGGGTAACTGGGGGTAACTGGGTGTACTGGGGTAACTGGGGGTACTGGGGTAACTGGGGGTACTGGGGGTAACTGGGGGTACTGGGGGTACTGGGTGTACTGGGGGTACTGGGGGTAACTGGGGGTACTGGGGGTAACTGTGTGTACTGGGGTAACTGGGTGTACTGGGGGTACTGGGGGTAACTGGGGGTACTGGGGGTAACTGTGTGTACTGGGGTAACTGGGTGTACTGGGGGTACTGGGGGTAACTGGGGGTAACTGGGGTAACTGGGTGTACTGGGGGTACAGGGGTACTGGGTGTACAGGGGGTAACTGGGTGTACTATGTACTGGGGGTACTGGGGGTACTGGGGTAACTGAGTATACTGGGGTAACTGGGTGTACTGGGGTAACTGGGGTAACTGGGGGTACTGGGTGTACTGGGGTAACTGGGGGTACTGGGGGTAACTGGGCGTACTGGGGGTAACTGGGTGTACTGGGGTAACTGGGTGTACTGGGGTAACTGGGAGTACTGGGGTAACTGGGAGTACTAGGGGTACTGGGTGGACTGGGGGTACTGGGGGTAACTGGGTGTACTGGGGTAACTGGGGGTACTGGGTGTACTGGGGGTACTGGGGGTAACTGGGTGTACTGGGGTATCTGGGGTACTGGGGTAACTGGGTGTACTGGGGGTAACTGGGTGTACTGGGGTAACGGGGTAACTAGGTGTACTGGGGTAACTGGGTGTACCGGGGGTAACTGGGGTACTGGGGTAACTGGGTGTACTGGGGTAACTGGGGGTACTGGGGGTAACTGGGGGTAACTGGGGTAACTGGGTGTACTGGGGGTACAGGGGTACTGGGTGTACTGGGGGTAACTGGGGGTAACTGGGTGTACTATGTACTGGGGGTACTGGGGTAACTGGGGGTACTGGGGTAACTGAGTATACTGGGGTAACTGGGTGTACTGGGGTAACTGGGGTAACTGGGGGTACTGGGTGTACTGGGGTAACTGGGGGTACTGGGGGTAACTGAGTGTACTGGGGGTAACTGGGTGTACTGGGGTAACTGGGTGTACTGGGGTAACTGGGAGTACTGGGAGTAACTGGGGGTACTAGGGGTACTGGGTGTACTGGGGGTAACTGGGTGTACTGGGGTAACTGGGGGTACTGGGTGTACTGGGGGTACTGGGGTAACTGGGTGTACTGGGGTAACTGGGGGTACTGGGGTAACTGGGTGTACTGGGGGTAACTGGGTGTACTGGGGTAACTGGGGGTACTGGGGTAACTGGGGGTAACTAGGTGTACTGGGGTAACTGGGTGTACCGGGGGTAACTGGGGGTACTGGGGTAACTGGGGGTACTGGGGGTAACTGGGGGTACTGGGGGTAACTGGGTGTACTGGGGTAACTGGGGGTACTGAGGGTACTGGGGTAACTGGGTGTACTGGGGATAACTGAGGGTACTGGGGGTAACTAGGGGTACTGGGGGTAACTGGGTGTACTGGGGTAACTGGGGGTACTGGGGTTAACTAGGTGCACTGGGGGTAACTGGGTGTACTGGGGTAACTGGGGGTACTGCGGTAACTGGGTGTACTGGGGGAAACTGGTTGTACTGGGGGTAACTAGGTGTACTGGGGTAACTGGGTGTACTGGGGTAACTGGGTGTACTGGGGAAACTAGGTGTACTGGGGTAACTTGGTGTACCAGGGGTAACTGGGGTAACTGGGGGTACTGGGGGTAACTGGGGGTACTGGGGGTACTGGGGGTAACTGGGTGTACTGGGGTAACTGTGGGTACTGGGGGTACTGGGGTAACTGGGGGTACTGGGGTTAACTGGGGGTAACTAGGTGTACTGGGGTAACTGGGTGTACTGGGGGTAACTAGGTGTACTGGGGTAACTGGGTGTACCGGGGGTAACTGGGGGTACTGGGGTAACTGGGGGTACTGGGAGTAACTGGGGGTACTGGGGGTACTGGGGGTAACTGGGTGTACTGGGGTGTGTACTGGGGGTACTGGGTGTACTGGGGGTACTGGGGTAACTGGGGGTACTGTGGGTAACTGGGGGTACTGGGGGTAACTGGGTGTACTGGGGTAACTGGGTGTACTAGGGGTAACTGGGGTGTACTGGGGTAACTGGGTGTACTGGGGTAACTGAGGGTACCGGGGGTGTCTGGGTGTACTGGGGTAACTGGGGGTACTGGGTGTACTGGGGGTACTGGGGGTAACTGGGTGTACTGGGGTAACTGGGTGTACTGGGGGTAACTGAGGGTACTGGGGGTAACTGGGGGTACTGGGGGTAACTGGGTGTACTGGGGTAACTGGGGTAACTGGGGTTAACTGGGTGTATTGGGGTAACTGAGTGTACTGGGGTAACTGGGTAACTGGGTGTACTGGGGTAACTAGGAGTACTGGGGCAAATGGGTGCACCGAGGTAACTGGGTGTACTGGTCCACAGATGGCTCCAGCATCACTCTGTGCCATACTCTGGTCCACAGATGGCTCCAGCATCACTCTGTGCCATACTCTGGTCCACAGATGGCTCCAGCATCACTCTGTGCCATACTCTGGCCCACAGATGGCTCCAGCATCACCCTGTGCCATACTCTGGTCCACAGATGGCTCCAGCATCACTCTGTGCCATACTCTGGCCCACAGATGGCTCCAGCATCACCCTGTGCCATACTCTGGTCCACAGATGGCTCCAGCATAACCCTGTACCATACTCTGGTCCACAGATGGCTCCAGCATCACCCTGTACCATACTCTGGTCCACAGATGGCTCCAGCATCACCCTGTACCATACTCTGGTCCACAGATGGCTCCAGCATCACTCTGTGCCATACTCTGGTCCACAGATGGCTCCAGCATCACCCTGTGCCATACTCTGGTCCACAGATGGCTCCAGCATCACCCTGTACCATACTCTGGTCCACAGATGGCTCCAGCATCACCCTGTACCATACTCTGGTCCACAGATGGCTCCAGCATCACCCTGTACCATACTCTGGTCCACAGATGGCTCTAGCATCACTCTGTACCATACTCTGGTCCACAGATGGCTCCAGCATCACCCTGTACCATACTCTGGTCCACAGATGGCTCCAGCATCACCCTGTACCATACTCTGGTCCACAGATGGCTCCAGCATCACCCTGTACCATACTCTGGTCCACAGATGGCTCCAGCATCACTCTGTACCATACTCTGGTCCACAGATGGCTCTAGCATCACTCTGTACCATACTCTGGTCCACAGATGGCTCTAGCATCACCCTGTACTATACTCTGGTCCACAGATGGCTCCAGCATCACCCTGTGCCATACTCTGGTCCACAGATGGCTGTAGCATCACCCTGTACCATACTCTGGTCCACAGATGGCTCCAGCATCACCCTGTACCATACTCTGGTCCACAGATGGCTCCAGATCACCCTGTACCATACTCTGGTCCACAGATGGCTCCAGCATCACTCTGTACTATACTCTGGTCCACAGATGGCTCCAGCATCACCCTGTACCATACTCTGGTCCACAGATGGCTCCAGCATCACCCTGTGCCATACTCTGGTCCACAGATGGCTCCAGCATCACCCTGTACCATACTCTGGTCCACAGATGGCTCCAGCATCACCCTGTACCATACTCTGGTCCACAGATGGCTCCAGCATCACTCTGTACCATACTCTGATCCACAGATGGCTCCAGCATCACCCTGTGCCATACTCTGGTCCCCAGATGGCTCCAGCATCACCCTGTACCATACTCTGGTCCACAGATGGCTCCAGCATCACTCTGTACTATACTCTGGTCCACAGATGGCTCCAGCATCACCCTGTGCCATACTCTGGTCCACAGATGGCTCCAGCATCACCCTGTACCATACTCTGGTCCACAGATGGCTCCAGCATCACCCTGTACCATACTCTGGTCCACAGATGGCTCCAGCATCACCCTGTACCATACTCTGGTCCACAGATGGCTCCAGCATCACTTTGTACCATACTCTGGTCCACAGATGGCTCCAGCATCACCCTGTACCATCATACTCTGGTCCACAGATGGCTCCAGCATCACCCTGTACCATACTCTGGTCCACAGATGGCTCCAGCATCACCCTGTACCATACTCTGGTCCGCAGATGGCTCCAGCATCACCCTGTGCCATACTCTGGTCCACAGATGGCTCCAGCATCACCCTGTACCATACTCTGGTCCACAGATGGCTCCAGCATCACCCTGTACCATACTCTGGTCCACAGATGGCTCCAGCATCACCCTGTACCATACTCTGGTCCACAGATGGCTCTAGCATTACTCTGTACCATACTCTGGTCCACAGATGGCTCCAGCATCACCCTGTGCCATACTCTGGTCCACAGATGGCTCCAGCATCACCCTGTACCATACTCTGGTCCACAGATGGCTCCAGCATCACCCTGTACCATACTCTGGTCCACAGATGGCTCCAGCATCACTTTGTACCATACTCTGGTCCACAGATGGCTCCAGCATCACCCTGTACCATCATACTCTGGTCCACAGATGGCTCCAGCATCACCCTGTACCATACTCTGGTCCACAGATGGCTCCAGCATCACCCTGTACCATACTCTGGTCCACAGATGGCTCCAGCATCACCCTCTACCATACTCTGGTCCACAGATGGCTCCAGCATCACTTTGTACCATACTCTGGTCCACAGATGGCTCCAGCATCACCCTGTACCATCATACTCTGGTCCACAGATGGCTCCAGCATCACCCTGTACCATACTCTGGTCCACAGATGGCTCCAGCATCACCCTGTACCATACTCTGGTCCACAGATGGCTCCAGCATCACCCTGTGCCATACTCTGGTCCACAGATGGCTCCAGCATCACCCTGTACCATACTCTGGTCCACAGATGGCTCCAGCATCACCCTGTGCCATACTCTGGTCCACAGATGGCTCCAGCATCACCCTGTACCATCATACTCTGGTCCACAGATGGCTCCAGCATCACCCTGTACCATACTCTGGTCCACAGATGGCTCCAGCATCACCCTGTACCATACTCTGGTCCACAGATGGCTCCAACATCACCCTGTACCATACTCTGGTCCACAGATGGCTCCAGCATCACTCTGTACCATACTCTGGTCCACAGATGGCTCCAGCATCATCCTGTGCCACACTCTGGTCCACAGATGGCTCCAGCATCACTCTGTACCATACTCTGGTCCACAGATGGCTCTAGCATCACCCTGTACCATACTCTGGTCCACAGATGGCTCCAACATCACCCTGTACCATACTCTGGTCCACAGATGGCTCCAGCATCACCCTGTACCATACTCTGGTCCACAGATGGCTCCAACATCACCCTGTACCATACTCTGGTCCACAGATGGCTCCAGCATCACTCTGTACCATACTCTGGTCCACAGATGGCTCCAACATCACCCTGTACCATACTCTGGTCCACAGATGGCTCTAGCATCACCCTGTACCATACTCTGGTCCACAGATGGCTCCAGCATCACCCTGTACCATACTCTGGTCCACAGATGGCTCCAGCATCACCCTGTGCCATACTCTGGTCCACAGATGGCTCCGGCATCACCCTGTACCATACTCTGGTCCACAGATGGCTCCAGCATCACCCTGTACCATACTCTGGTCCACAGATGGCTCCAGCATCACTCTGTACCATACTCTGGTCCACAGATGGCTCCAGCATCACTCTGTGCCATACTCTGGTCCACAGATGGCTCCAGCATCACCCTGTACCATACTCTGGTCCACAGATGGCTCCAGCATCACCCTGTGCCATACTCTGGTCCACAGATGGCTCCAGCATCACCCTGTACCATACTCTGGTCCACAGATGGCTCCAGCATCACCCTGTACCATACTCTGGTCCACAGATGGCTCCAGCATCACCCTGTACCATACTCTGGTCCACAGATGGCTCCAGCATCACCCTGTACCATACTCTGGTCCACAGATGGCTCCAGCATCACCCTGTACCATACTCTGGTCCACAGATGGCTCCAGCATCACCCTGTACCATACTCTGGTCCACAGATGGCTCCAGCATCACCCCTGTACCATACTCTGGTCCACAGATGGCTCCAGCATCACCCTGTACCTTGCTAGTATTAGAGATGACAGCACAGCGGTGATTGGGATTTTTCCAGCTTAATGACCACTGGCGTGTCCGGCTTCCTGACAAATTTCCCAGTTTCCGATTTGGAGTTAAAGGTTTCTTATGTTAGAAATTGAAAATAATTTAAAGTTCATTGAAGTTTCTTATAGAAAAATTCAGGGGCAAAGTTTGCTCCCATCTTACAGACAATAAACTCTACGGTCATGAGCAGATATTTTAGACTGTATGCTTTAAGTAAATTCTTACTCACAAACGAGTATATTTCTATATTAGTAACTAAAAGTTTCATTACCTGGCTACATCAGCCGTCATTAATCTCCCGGACTACCCCTCCCCCCCCCAGACGCCGCTAAGTCTACCTCATCAAGCAAGTGTTACCACCGTAATCTTACTTTACAGTCGCCATAATATCTGGCCCCCCACTCCCCCTACACCCCTGCTCTACCTGTTCCGACCTTACCTCACAACCCCCCCCCCTCTCCTTACCACACCACCTGGGCATTTCGACGTTACCTGCGCTAGCTGTGGACGACTATATTGTGCAAATCGTAAGTACCACATCATTTTCTCGTATTTTACGTTTTTATACTTACAATAAACTATTAAAGATATATATATGGTTACTGAAACATACATACATACGTACATGCATACAGACATACATCCAATTTATATATAATATTCTGATTTCAGTTCATAGTTCTACTGCCTGGCTGTACTGTCCTTGGTCCGTCAACCAGGAACCATCAACCCAAGCCAGAAACACTGTACAACCCCAAACGTTCTCACGTCATAAATAGCCATACGTTTTTACCATATTTTTCGTAATTTAAAAAGTTAATAACTGTATATTTTAACGAGAATATAAACAGTGTATAAAAAAGTAGTATGTACTAATACAGAAAATATTTACATTACAGGAGTTCCAATTCGCGGCCAGGAGAATCATGTACTCGGCGGAGGAGGAGGGATTCAACAACCCAGCTCGTATTAATTATGTATTTATTTACCTTTATTTATTTATTTTTATAACGTTGTTTTCCTCATCATTAATAATGTTTATTCATTCTTCTCATTACTAACGTTATATTTTATTACAGAAAGTGACTCGCCTCCAGATTCAACACAACCCTCTGAGAGGAGCACTCCTGTACACAGTCAAACCCCGCATTCACAAGACCTAGAAGATACGCCAGACGGTAACCTTCAAGAACATTCATCCTCAGGTGAAGTAGTAGTGGAATTCCCCCCCCCCCCCCCCCACTCATGATCTCTCATCGTCCGATGAAGAAAGTGATTTCATTGCTCCAGATTCGCCCAAGGTAGATAATGCAGTTCAAGTTGTTGCTCAGGTCTCAAAGGTCATTAACCATTTTGAAGGTGCCTTCTCGGCGCATTCATTCTCAATTCCGAGCCATTTAGATGCTAACCCTATATTGAATATTAGTACGTATAGAATTTTTATATAATATTTTATAGAATACATCGGCAATCAATTCCGAGAAATACAAGAACAATTCCTCCCTCTTTTCATATCTTCCTGGACATAAGCCTGATTTTGCAAAAACTCAACCATGCCGACGGTGAAGTAGAAATATTAGATGAAGTGTTCTCAATTAGGGACGAAATCCAAACTGTTACGCAAGACGAGGTAGAAGTCCTTGTTAATTCTTGGGTCGATGAAATGACCGCTAAAATTGATGATTGCCTTAAAAATGTTCAATCCTCTAGCGTTGGAATCCATTCTATGTCAGGCTTCGCTATTAATTTCTTTTATATCCGTCACCCCATGCATCTCGGATCTTACGTACCTTATCCTGCTAAATTAAAGAGATTTTCGTATTTAACCCTAGTAGTAGATTTCGTATTTAACCCTAAAAGTGAAGGAGACGAGGGTTTATTGCAATGCAATGCTGCATATAAAAGCCTAGCACGCGGTCGGACTATGCATAACGTTTTTCAGAATTACAAAACTATTCGATGGTGTAGAAGATTCGTAGCATGGGCAGATGAATTTAAATTCCCCGTATCCTTTGATACTCTTAGGAAAACAGAAAAGCTTAGTAAAATAAGCACTTATATGTATACAGTAACTCATGAAAGTAACCGAAATCACCTTAGCTAGGAAGCGTCAGGAAAAGTATGATGATAGTCTCTCTGTTATTATTAGAAGGCAAGCATCTATGTTTGATCAAAGACTTTAGCAATTTTGCAAGGGATATTAACCATTAATCACGGTAGAATTCCTAACTCTCATAAATTCTGTCATATATGCTTATTACACGCTCTCCCAGATGAGATTAAGGCTCAAGAAAAGTCATGCACTGTGTCCCAGGTACTTTCATTCTATAATCCCAATGAGAAAATAACATTTAATAATTATGGGAGAACCTATAGCCCGACTCACACTACCGTCTATGACTTCGAATGTCTTCTAGAACGTCAAAATCCGCGAGGAATGATTGACAGTAGACATAAAGCCATTGCATATGCATACATGATATTAGACAGAGAGTTAAATGTCGGAGAAACTTATTCATATGTAGGTCCAGATGCAGTTAATCATTTTATTACCACGTTAGAAGTCTCTTGGAAAACTATTTATGCTCAGCACCCCAACTTCCCTAAAAACTTGTCTAGAGAGCAGGAAAGAATGTTTCAGAGACAAAATACTTGTCAGTTGTGTCAACATTCTTGGGTTACAAGTCAAATATTTTGGAATAGGAAAGATAAACATAGGCATCATAACCATACTATACAAGATAATAATTACCTAGGTGCATAGTGTGCTCGTTGCAGTTTACAGTGCAAGAATGCTTGTAGGTACTTGACCACATTTTCCCATAATGCAGCCTACGATCTCGGAATTATACGCAAAGAACTGCCCAAAGGTCCTCATTCGCAATGTTGAAATCCTTTCCAAGGAAGGCTTAAAATTTATGCAAGTCATCATAGGTAATCTTAAATTTTTAGATAGTTTAGCTCTCTTTAACGGCTCATTAGGAAGCCTAGCGACCCAGCACGTTAGTAGTAAGAAACCGACCAAGTATACAGAACACATATTGAGCGGCGAATCTGATGAAGCTGAAGCTCTATTAAATAAAAGGTAAACAAAGTCTGTGCTATGACTACATTTCTTCAATAGATGTATTAGACGAACCTCGGCTCCCTCCTCGTGATCAGTTTTACAATACTTCACATGACACTTCTCTGTCTGGAGAATATTACAACCAAGCTCTTGAAGTATTCAAATTAGGAAACTGCACGAACATTAAGGATTACCTCCTGTTATATTTAATAGTTGACGTAGGTATGCTTGTTGATATATTCACTCATTCGCGCACAATTTTAAAGGAAATTTATGAATTAGACATTGTCTTCTAAGTATCACTGCCTAGTTACGCTATGGATGCGTTATTATTCAAATTTAAAGTTGTGCTTGACTATATTTATGATCAGAATATATATGACTTGCTGAGAAGAAATCTTAGAGGGGGGGTTCACATCAAAACAGTCATTCCTAGTTCATGCAAGAAACCATTGTATAAACGAGCTATCTCCCTAGGTACAGATCGGGTTCTCTATACAATCATGAAATATATCCTTAAAGTCACCACATCTTCTTACAAGGGTTATCAGATCTTAAAGATAGCAAAGAGACGGTTATATGAGTTTTGGTATAACGTAGTTAAAGCCCATTATGGTGACAGACCTAGGCTAATCTATACTGATACAGACTTATTCATATTTACTCAAGCCTGTAAAGATGCATTCCAGGAAATGACAAAAGCTCCTCTAGTAGATCATATGGGTTTCAGTAATGTTGATAAAGCGCATCCCATGTATTCAGCTGCTCGTAAAATTGAGCTTGAACTCCTCAAGTCAGAAGAAAAGAAAAAAAATAATAACAGAATTAATTGCTCTTAAGCCCAAAACATATTCCCTCCTCACCGTTGATAAGGAACACATATGCAAATGCAACGGAATTCCGTATCATCAACAAATGAAACTGCCACACGCATCATTCCTAAACACATTAGAAACAAATACAACTTTCAATTTCGTATCCCGCTCTATTCGCAACGTTAACGGACAGATGTGCACATGTAAAACCCACTAAGCGCAGCCTTTCAGCTTTTGATGACAAGAGGTACCTAATTAGTCCGACAGAGTCTCTAGCTTACGGTCACGCAGACATTCCAGAGCGCGAGGTACAGGTGGAGGAAGAGGGAGAGGAAAAGGTACAGGTGGAGGGAGAGGGAGAGGAAAAGGTACAGGTGGAGGGAGAGGGAGAGGAAAAGGTACAGGTGGAGGGAGAGGGAGAGGAAAAGGTACAGGTAGAGGGAGAGGGAGAGGAAAAGGTACAGGTAGAGAACGAGGTGCATGTAGACAAACGGGTCATTGAGGATAATCCCTCAGCAAGACGTCCATTATTCCCCATTTTTAATCTTTGGGATAAGCGGGATAAAACCGCCCAGCAATTGTTCCATAATAACTAACTAAAGGATTGTAATGTCTATGCAATGTCTATGTTAAAATGTCTATGTCAAAATGTCTAAGTTAAAATGTCTATGTCAAAATGTCTATGTTAAAATGTCTATGTAATGTCCATAATTTAATGTTTCAATGTATATGTAATGTCTATGTTTCAATGTTTATGTTAAAATGTCAACCCGTTCTCGCAAATTTAATAAGTCAATATTGACTTATTAAATATGTGCATAGGTGACATACTTAACATAATAGTTTCCCTTGAAAAGCTTCAGAGAAAACACCGACCTTACCTAACCTACTTAGTATGTTAAGATAAGCATCTTATTGCTTCGTAATTACAATTATTACCTAACCTATAATAGGTATAGGTTAAGTAATAATTGTAATTACGAAGCAATAAGATGCTTATCTTAAGATACTAACAAGGTTAGGTAAGGTCGGTGTTTTCTATGAATCTTTTTAAGGGTATCTATTATGTTTAGTATATCACCTATGCACGTAGTTAATAAGTCAATATTGACTTTACGAATTTGCGAGAACGGGTTGTAAAATGTTTATGTTCAACTGTCTATGTAATGTCTATGATTTAATGTTTCAATGTTTATGTATAGTGTCTATGTTCATGTTCAAAAGTTTATGTTCAAATGTCTATGTTATTACATTGTGTTACTGTTTTGTTAACTTTCTAAAATAAAAACTTGAATGTACAATTTGTTTAAATACCCATTTCTTTATATATTGGTAATTAGTCTATTGAATCCCATCATCATGGAAGGGCGCAAAAAAATTATTACTGAAGCCCAGTTGAATATATTTAGCGAGCCAACAAGAATTATTATTGCTGGAACTTCATATGGTGGGAAGAGATATTTATGTTCTAGAATTATAAAGAAATATCAACGGAACTTTGCTAAAATAATTATCTGTGGAAGTGGGTATAAGAGTTAAAAGCCCATCCACTAACTAGACATAAGATATCCTATTTCTCTGAAATTGTAAACCCCATATACGATCGTGATCCCAAGGACACATCGCATATATTGGTTGTATATGATGACTTATATGTTGAATCTACAAACTCTAAAATAGTAAGTGATATATTCACTAGTGGAAGACATGAGAACATCTCTGTTATTTTTATATCTAAAAATATATTTTTAGTGGGAAATTGTCTATATCTATAAGTTTAAATGCATCTCATTTTATTCTGCTTAAATCAAGAGAGCTGTCCCAGCTAGAAACATTAGGCAGACAAATATTCAACAAGCAAGATGCCAAGAACTTTTTAGATATATATAAGAGAGAGTGATTACTCGACAGTATGGGTATTTACTAGTTAACTTGGGCGTTAAAACACCTGAATCTATAATATTTAGGGGAAATATTGCAAAATGAACCCTCTTATGAAATAATGTATCAATGGTGAGCATTACACAAACTCTTAATAAGATATACAATGACTCCAAGTCCATAGGTGGGTTAGTCGGTGTTTTAAAATTGTATTTACTGCAAAGAAAATAATCCCTGAATTAAGATTAAAAGATGTGAAAGACTATTTAAAAACGTCTAATGCTTATATCTTACATCTATTAATAAACGTAAATTTAAGCGCAGACATATCTTAGCGCCTAGACCTTAAAACCTTCTTTACCAGTGACTTGGCTGATATGACGTTGTTAGCTAAACACAACAATGATATTAAATATTTATTAGTTTGTGTTGATATATTTTCGACGTTTGCTCACGTTGTTCCACTGACCACTAAATCAGGGCAGAGTGTAAGTGAAGCAATGAAAGCTATTCTGAATTTACCTTCATCAAGACGCGTAAGGAAGCTTAACACAGATAAGGGTGGTGAACTTTATAATAAATATTTGAAACTAATGTTAGACAGTAAAATCATTGAGCTCTACAGTGTATTTTCTCAGGAAACTAAAGCCAGCGTTGCAGAGAGATTTATAAGAACATTGGAAACTAAGATATATAAATATGTAACGGCAGACAATACCTCAACCTATATAAATGTCCTATTGGACATGGTTAAAATATATAATAGAACACCCCATAGAAGATTAAGGGGGAAAATACCTATTGATGTGCATGCATTATCTTCACCTCAAGATGTGACTCGACAGTTTAAAGCTCATGCATAAAGGGGAACAAGAGACTGTACCGCGCTTCAGTAACCTTCTCTTTGTGGGAGATACAGTACGGCTCGCCTTCTCTAATCGTATTTCAAAGTTTAAAAGAGGATTTCATCAGCAGAACACCAAGGAAATATTTACTATTGCTCAAATAGATACCAAGCCACCTGTAAAGTTATGTTAGCTAAATGATTTAAATAATAGACTTACAGAAGGCGGGTTTTACAGAGAGGAGCTGACCTCTACATACTTGTCAAATACATTTGATATTTGAGAGGAATATAAGTAAACGAAAAGTTGGAAATACTACTTTATATAAAGTTAGATACGTCAAATACGATAGTTAATTTGATCAGTGGGTGAATTCAAATGACTTGAGGAAGCCATTACTTAGCAAATATCGCGGATTTATTGAACTATTAGCTAAACTTAGTTATACATCCAGATAAAAGTTAATTAAGAACCTTAAAAAAGAGCATATACTTTGCTTTTCTGAAAAAGATAATAATTTCTTAAA
Source organism: Procambarus clarkii (assembly GCF_040958095.1). Taxonomy (NCBI): domain Eukaryota; kingdom Metazoa; phylum Arthropoda; class Malacostraca; order Decapoda; family Cambaridae; genus Procambarus; species Procambarus clarkii. The sequence continues at coordinate 24,644,290 of NC_091154.1, read as the reverse complement.
AAATTAAATTGAAGTTGGAAAGCCTATTTTAAAACGACTTTCTAAATATAGAGCGCTACTCCATACATTAGCCCGTATGAAAAAAGCTATTTCACTCAAGAAAGAAATATTAACGAGTAAAAGAGGAGGTAATTTATTGGGTATTATAGTTCCCATAGCAATAAATTTTATTTCAAGGCTATTTAATAAAGAATAATGAAAGAACTCTACCTTGTTCCTCGAAAAGTTATTGATCAGCAGAAGCCTACGGCAGTAAGTGTAGAGTAGCCTACGGTAGTGAGTGTAAAGAAGCCTACGGCAGTGAGTGTAGTGTAGCCTACGGCAGTGAGTGTAGAGAAGCCTACGGCAGTGAGTGTAGAGAAGCCTCCGGCAGTGAGTGTAGAGAAGCCTACGGCAGCGAGTGTAGAGAAGCCTACGGCAGTGAGTGTAGTGAAGCAGGCAGTGAGTGTAGAGAAGCCTACGGCAGTGAGTGTAGAGAAGCCTACGGCAGTGAGTGTAGTGAAGCCTACGGCAGTGAGTGTAGTGAAGCAGGCAGTGAGTGTAGAGAAGCCTACGGCAGTGAGTGTAGAGAAGCCTACGGCAGCGAGTGTAGAGAAGCCTACGGCAGTGAGTCTAGAGAAGCCTACGGCAGTGAGTGTAGAGAAGCCTACGGCAGCGAGTGTAGAGAAGCCTACGGCAGTGAGTGTAGAGAAGCCTACGGCAGTGAGTGTAGAGAAGCCTACGGCAGTGAGTGTAGAGAAGCCTACGGCAGTGAGTGTAGAGAAGCCTACGGCAGTGAGTGTAGAGAAGCCTACGGCAGTGAGTGTAGAGAAGCCTACGGCAGTGACTGTAGAGAAGCCTACGGCAGTGAGTGTAGAGAAGCCTACGGCAGTGAGTCTAGAGAAGCCTACGGCAGTGAGTGTAGAGAAGCCTACGGCAGTGAGTGTAGAGAAGCCTACGGCAGTGAGTGTAGAGAAGCCTACGGCAGTGAGTGTAGAGTAGCCTACGGCAGTGAGTCTAGAGAAGCAGGCAGTGAGTCTAGAGAAGCCTACGGCAGTGAGTGTAGAGAAGCCTACGGCAGTGAGTGTAGTGAAGCAGGCAGTGAGAACAAATCCTGTTATACATCACTTGATAGACTTAAGATTAAAGCTTAAGGATTATGATTTTGCAATCACCTTGTTAAATTATTTTAATACAACTGGACTTGTAAAGTGGGACGAGGAAGGGAACATCACATCTCCAGTTACTGGGCTCAATATTGTTAATGACGTTATTGGCAGGACGTGCACTCCGAAATTGTTATTCCCAGAAGATAATTTGCCCATAGCCAAGTTTTTTTCTTTAACTTCTACACCTAAAAATTTATTTGGAAATGTAAATGCGAAAAATCAAGCGTTCCTTCCCCCGAGCTCGAAGCGGGAGTTGAAGGAACGTCATCCTTGAAATCATAGTAAGGTGAATTTAAAGATACGGGTTTCTGTTTAATTTAATCATTTACTATTAAACTACTGAATGGATAGTTACGTTATATACGCAGCAAGTACCTCAGATATGGATGTATTTAAAAAAAAATGCTCCAAAAGCTTTTGAAAATAGATTACATAATCAACTGCCATTAGACTCTAATAAAGCTTACGAAGTGTGGCTGAAGAATATATTCCTGCCTCCATCTTATTTTGCAGTTATGAAGAATGATAAGGAAAGTCTTATTTCAGTTCAACTTCTAGTGTCCAATAAAAATTTATCTAATTTGAGTACTGTGTATACATCTTTCACTTTAAAGTTAGATATTTTAGCGAGCGATAACTGCATAGAGCTAACGACTATTTTAAATAGAGAAATTTCGGCCATATTTTCAAGAGGAACGCTAAGTTTTATAGGAAATGTACTTAATTATAATTTCCCAGATCACGCGGGCACATATATGAGATACGAATCGAGTATTAATCGAATTAAGTTTAATACTGTATTTAGTGAAAAGTTGTTAAAATTATTTATTACTAAGGATGGTAAATTGATTGTTCGCATTGCTTTATTATTCGGTAGAAATATATGTAAAGTTATTGGAGCTGAAGTAGGTAAAGCATATGATATTTTTGTTATGAATAAACTACCTAATAGAAGGAGCAGTGCGCAAGATACATGCTATTATTACCCTAAACCTGGAGGCAGAATAGATTTCTTGTGTGTATATTGTGATAAGGTTTAGCCCACTATCTTTGGCAATCACATTGTAAATATCTTGGATGTTGTTTCCTTTCAAAGTAACGCTACCCACAGGAAAGTATATAAACATTTAAATACGACTAGTATTGACGGTATCAATATTAAATTAACAGATCAAGACAGGGAGCCTGTATATTTTGAAAAGGAATGACGTACAATTGCAGTTTTGCATATTAGACCATTGATATATAATGATAAATAGATACGGGTGCCCATCATTCTCTCTTGACACGTTTAAAAATGAGGGTCGAGTCTGTAAAGCTGTCCGTTGACGAGATAGGGAGATTTATCACACCTCAAGGGACGAGAGGTGGAGGCGATTGGCGATATTACGATTTTTGATAGAAAATATGTAAGATGAAGTGGAATTTTAAGGATCTTAACTGGTCTAGCTCATAAAGCCACTCCTTTCCTATTAAAAACTATTATGCCAGCTGCATTGACAATGGGACAGAATATAGTGCAAGATATTAATACAGGACAAGGTACTTTGAAAGACGCAATTAGAAAGCACGGTATGGAAACATTGAAAAGCGAATGGTCCGAGAGCAGCAAGAACAATTAAAACAAGATAGCTTGACAGTCATTCATGAGAGCATAAATGTAAATGACGAATGTGACTGTCCCTTCACCAAACAAGAACTAATCAGAGCCAAACAAGGTGGTAAGGACACTGCACCAGGTGCTGATAACATTACATACTCAATGATCGCACATGCAGGTCCTGCTAGAGAACAAGGAATATTGAACGTCATCAATGGATCTTGGCAGCAAGGCAAACTAACGATCTCTTGGAAGAAAGCAGACATCATACCGATTCCTAAGCCGAAAGAACCTGGTAATTACAGACCCATTTCATTAACATCATGCATTAGTAAAACTGCAGAACAGATGGTCTTAAATAAGCTACTGTGCAGGCGATGATGTCACAATGACGTGGCTAAAGTATGTTGACAAGACCACACACTAGAAGATGAAGGGACGACGACGTTTCGATCCGTCCTAGACCATTCTCAAGTCGACAATCGACTTGAGAATGGTCCAGGGCGGACCGAAACGTCGTCGTCCCTTCACCTTCTAGTGTGTGGTCTGGTCAACAGGCTACCGTGGAAGACTGGAGACCTCCATAAACACATATTTGGCTTCACTAGAGGAGTAGGTACTGCCAACTGCATAGCAACATTACTAGGAACAGTAAACTCAGGTCCAGCTATAGTGATCTTCCTTGATCTAGAAAAAGCATTTGAAATTGCAAGCCCACAAGCAATTTTACACACCTTAGTTAAAAAGGGTGTAAAGGGAAATATGCTAGCATGGATTCAAGATTACTTAAGTCACAGGTATGCTAGAGTGAAGTTGCAAGGACATGTGTCGGACTACCACTTGCATGTGAATGGGACTCCACAAGGAGGAGTCCTCAGTCCTAGTCTTTTTAATATCCTTATGGAAACCTTCGTTACCATGAGATTTACAAAAGGGGTTAAATTGCAAAACTATGCTGATGATATAGCGTTAGTCATTACAGGTCGTTCACTTCTAAATAAAGCACAAGGTGCATTAGATAAAGTAACATCTGAATGCAGCGTTTTAGGGCTAAAAACATCTGCACAGAAGTCTAAGGCAATGAGACTAGGCGGCAACACTCCAGACAGGCACCTATGCATTCAAGACATAGGTTAATGTCTTGAATGACATTAGTCTGACACTTTTGTAATGGTGGGCTAAAGTGGATTACACAATATCAATATCTCGGAGTGTGGATAGATTCTAAAATGACATTCAACAAGCAAATTCAATATCTGAAGGAGAAAGCAAAGTCACGAATAAATATAATGAGAGCAATCACAGGGCCCGTCTAGGAGCGGGACACAAAGTGTTAAGAATGTTTTACATACATGCTGTTCGTTCCCTGGTTGATTATGCAGCGCCTGCCTTACTCACTCTTTCTCCTGGTCAGTGGGCAAACGTTGAGATTATTCAAAACGATGCATTGCGAATCATAACAGGAGCTCCCAGATGGACTAAAATACTGAACCTAAGACTAGAAACCAAGATAACATTGATTGAAATAAGGGTAAAAGAGATTACTATGTGCATGCTGACCAAGATATTGACTAGACCTAGAATCAGTTCACTTAAAGATATAATCACTGGAGCATTAACTCTGGACAGAAAAGCCTCCAATAGCAACAGGTGGACCCATTGTGCGATAAACACCATCAATACGTTCGATATAACAAACACAGTCACTGAGAAGGGTGTCGACGAAATACATGCAGACTTTGTTATACAAGCCCCTTGGGAATCTCCGCCAGCAGACTTTAAGATTATGGTTCTTGAAGGAAAGAAGAACCAGACACATCCTCATCTGCTACGTAACATTGCACAGATGCATATAGAAGCAAACTTGGCATCCGACAGCGTCACTTACTTCACAGATGGATCAGTAGACCAGCAGGGACAAGAAACCGGAGCTGCAGTTAAAGCAGGAAACTCTGTAAATAGTTGGAGGCTCTCAAATGGGTGTTCGACTTTACAAACAGAGATACTAGCCATTCAAAAGGCTTTGGAACATACTCTTGCTGAACTTCGACAACATGTTATCATACATACAGATTCGAGAACCGCCATTGAAACCTTGCAACAAGAGCACATATGTGATAACATCCATCTGATCGCAAATGCCATATCATTAATGCAAACACTCAAACGATGAGGCCGTCGGGTACTTATCAACTGGGTGCCAAGTTATGTGGGAATAATAGGAAATGACAATGCAGACGAAGCTGCAAAACTTGCAATTAAGAGAAATGTAGACATTTACATCCCACAGAGTCTATCACAGATTAAGAAAGTAATTAGAAACAGAGCAATGCAAAATATGTTCAGTGACCACAACACAGCAGTTGCAACATCAGGATCTGCGGGTTGGTACAAGAATTCAACCAACTACGAACCACTTAGTTTGATGAAAGGGAGCAGTAGAGCAACAGAAGTACACTTACATCGCATCAGGCTTGGATACCCATGTGCATGGGAAATAAGCTTACAGGTTCCGGAAGCTGAGAGAAAATGTCAACACTGTGGAGAAATGCCCGACAGAACACTGGAACATTATCTAACACAGTGCACAGTTACAAACCCGTTAAGATTTCAACTTAGATTCAACAGAGCAGAAGAAGTTGTTAAACACATATGGCAAAATCTTACTGAAGCGACCATACGAGTCATAAATACTCATACTCCGCCCAAGTAAAACAGAAACAAGCAACACGTAGTGCGCCAGCCAGAGGCTTAGGGCCCGCGCAGGAATATCCCTGCAAACAAACAAAAAATAGGCTCCAAACCATTAGCAGGTGGGCAAATAAAGAAAAAGAAACAACCAGTTTATATGAAGAAAATGGACAGATATAAAGACGTGTTTTCATAAAACAGTACTAGTTGTAAAACCGACTCATCCATCTATATAAATAAAAATGGAAATGTTCATTTGTGCATAACCGCTAATCTTCGAAAGTTTTTCACCGATTGCTTTGAAATTTTCACACAGCGTTCCATTCGCATCCGAGCAGGTTTTTATATGCATACTATATAAATGTCACGTCTGTGACAGTAAAATAAAAATGCCTTTTCTGAAAACTGTGTTTTTCTTGTGAGGGAAATCTTCGAAACCTCTTTACCGATTGCTTTGACATTTTGACAACATTGCATGCGAATAGGAGCGTCTTATTATATACCTACTATATAGATGCCACCCCTGTGACAGGTAAAAACATGCGTTTTTGAAAAACAGTGCCATCTGTTGCATATAATAGCAACATGCACGCTATACTAAATATGTCACAAATTCCATTTCAATGTTTCTGATTGCATTGATAATTTTTATTTTCATAGATTTCGATTTATTTTATTTTTTATTGAATTATTTTGTGTGACATTGTGTAGGAATTGAGCTGTGTTGTTTACCATACCGTTCATTTTGTAAGTATAAGTATAGATGCCACACCTGTGACAGGTAAAACTATGCTTTTCTTGAAAAAGAGCACCATTTGTTGCATGTAAGAGCAACACACATGCTATACTAAATATGTTACAATTTCATTTCAGTGTTTCTGATTTTATTGGTAAATTGAATTTTCATAGATTTTGATTTATTTTAATTTTGATTTAATTATTTTGTCTGAATTACTTTGAATTGAGCTGTGTTGTTTACCATACCATTTATTTCGTGAGTATAGTATATTTTTTTATTTTTTCATATTTTCATTTAATTTTTAACTGTTTTTCTTATATTTCAGTGATGGGAACATCAAATCACTTGATGTTTCCAATTTTCTGATGGGAACATCAGACTATTTGGGAAGGCATCAGACGAGGGAGTGGGGAATGGTGAGTATGGCGAGGGGACGGAAGTGAGAGATGGTGGGGAGGATGAGGGGGACAAGGGAGGGGGTAATAGTAGAGAAGGACGAGGGGACAGGGGAATTTGGGATGGTGGGGACGATGGGATGGGGGAATGGAGAATGGTGGGGAGGACAAAGGGACAGGGGAGTGGGGCATGGTGGGAAGGAAGAGGAGATGGTGGAGTGGGGAATAGTGGGAAGGAAGAGGGGACGGTGGAGTGGGGAATGGTTGGGAGGCCGAGGAGACGGATGAGGGGGGAATGATGGGGAGGGCTGGGGGACAGGGAAGGTTGCTGCAGAGCCACAGCAACACGTGGCTGGGTACTGCTAGGGATGAATATAAATGCTCCTAGTGCAGCATTGCAAGTCCTTTTTAGAAAACTATACAGCTGCTATAAGTGATGGGTTTCCTAAAGTTAGTCCGCATAGAATGGTTGCAAGTACGATATTTTCAAGACAGACGCAAGATATTTTACCTGTGAATTCAAGTATTAGCAATAAATTTAAAGATTCTTATATCGAATTCCGTATCCCCGCAGTTAAGGGACAATTTATTGATCTTTCAAGCTTGACGCTATAACTGATGGTTGAATTAACGGGACCTGACGGAATTTACAGCTTTAGCAGATATTAAAAATGCGTCAATAGTAAACGGCTTGTCCCAGACGATGTTTAAGGCTGTAACTGTATATTTAAATGAGCAGGTGGTTGAAACTAATTTACTATTTTCATATTTATCCTATATAAAGTTACTGACAACGCTTTCTGGATGTAAAGCTAAATGGTTTAAAGAACTTACATATTTTTGTAATGATGTTTTACCTGGAAAAATATGACGCAGATTATTTTAAGAATGTCTCAGAGGATCTTAAATCTAGATTTACAAAGTTAAAAACTGAGGGGTGTAAACTGTTGTTTTAAACTATTCTTGGATATTAAAACTTTGAACGAATATCTTTTGGATGGAGTTGATATTCGTTTGGGATTAGAACTCAACAGCGATCCGTGGGTTATAAATAGTAACGAGCCGGGATATAAGTTTAACATTAAACTAGCTAGAATGTGGATTGATCGGATAACATCGCTTCTGGATTGGAGGCGATTAATAGGGCGCTCGTAGGACAAAATTCGCCAGTTACTTATACGTTTGATAAGACACTCCACAAGACGATTATTATAGGGAATGAACAACAGAGATTAAGTATTGACCAGCCATGGGGGAGCATTATCCCGGATAAAATAATTATTATGATGACGGATATGGAAGCAATATCTGGAGCGTATACGTTTAATCCTCTTTATTTCGATCACTGTGATTTATCTAATGTATATATTACACGTGATGGGACGAATTTATTTAATATAACTTGCAAGTTCCCGAATAAATGTTCAAAACTATATTATGAGACTCAAAATACAGTAGGCTTTAGCGCCTATAATACTTTGACATATTATTCATTTATAACAGGACGAACGTTAATGGCATTTAGACTAACGCCTGAGGACCTTTTTTTTATTATTATTATTTTCTACCACAGACGTGACCACACATTTACAATGCTAAATGGCATATATACATTTTCTTCTGTCCTCCATGGACAGGGTGAAAGATTTGTCAAACATACAGTTCAGAGATTTATTGAACAACCACAGAAGGTGATCGTAGTGCTTTTAAAATGTTAGGCTAAGCTACATACGTAAATACATAGATTTATAGATTTAGATTTATGAATGCATTGCCTGAGGAACTGAGATTACCCCCTTCCTATAGAGGCTTCGGGCAACTTGAGAATTGCGTTAGAATTTGCTGTTCCAATGAAATCGAATAAAGTTATAATCTTATTTGGAAATACGACGGGAGTCTTGAGAATTTATTCTGATCGGCGAGTCATGTGCGATACTAGAGCATGAATTGCAAACAAATTAATATGGCATTGAAAGACACGACGGGCAATAAAGCTGAATATATAGGATGCTATTTAGTGACGGATATATATAAAATAATGAAACGAGTACGCAATGATCCGATTATGTTTATAATAAATACATTAGGAAAAGACTCTAAGGAAGTGATGGACTCTGGATTGCTGTATACAAATCTAAAAGGAAAACAGTTATACTAAATTCTTATGGAATAAATGTGTATTCGCCTTACATTTCAGAGTTTTAAATTATTATAATGACTGCGATGTATATACGTTTACAGAACGCCTCCAGAGTCTAAATACATACGTATGTGGGCTATATGTGATGTTTTTTGTTATCATCTCTCACACAAGGATCTATAAGACGCATTAAAACTAATTGAAACTAATATTACTTATGGATCTTATATGCTGAATGATAGGAACGTAATGAGACTATCTAATATTTTATTAAAAAATATGCCGAGCTGCTATGAAACGTTATGTTACGATAAGAACGATAGCTATCGGAAAATGTGCTCTAAAATGACGGGCTGAATGAGGCTACATAAGAAATAACTATCTTACAAATGGTGAGTACTTTTGTTTTGAGCCTTTTGTGCGTTTGATGATGATGATTGATAAAGATTAAGCCACCCAAGAGGTGGCACGGGCATGAATAGCCCGTAAGGCGTTTGATGAATATTGTACTGGTGTAAAACGCTATCTAAACTGTTATTCTTTTATTTTACAGAGATGAGGATTAAAAGAGACGGCTACTATACACGAGGATTGAAGAGAGAGCTTCTGTTAACGTCAGGATAAACAATCCGTTTATTGTAGCTTGTTTTATAACTTATGTATATTAATAATATATATAAAATTAGATAAATAAATAAAAAATTACCTACATAAATACGTTTTATTAATACCTATTTGAATATATAAAACTAGCCGCCTTTGGCGGCAACAATCAAATCAATCAATGTGTAAAATATAGCTCTAATGATACGTTTAATATGTTTGGGTGCAAAAGAATGTCTAAACATTACGATGTCTAAAACTGATATATAAAGAGCTGTACAAAAATATGAATCAACAATGACGTAAGGGCAGAGGAGGGAGGGGGGGGGTTGTGAGGTAAGGTCGGAACAGGTAAAGCAGGGGTGTAGGGGAAGTGGTGGGCCAGATATTATGGGGACTGTAAGGTAAGATTACGGTGGTAACACTTGCTTGATGAGGTAGACTTAGCGGCGTCTGGGGGGGGGGGGAGGGGTAGTCCAGGAGATTAATGACGGCTGATGTAGCCAGGTAATGAAACTTTTAGTTACTAACATAGAAATATACTCGTTTGTAAGTAAGAATTTACTTAAAGCATACAGTCTAAAATATCTGCTTATGGCCGTAGAGTTTATTCTCAGCAAAATAGGAGCGAACTTTGCTCCTGAATTTTTCTATAAGAAACTTTTATGAATTTTGAAATTATTTTCAATTTCTGCCATAAGAAACCTTTAACTCCAAATCGGAAACTTGGAAATTTGTCAGGAAACCCAACGCCTTAAACGGCCCATCCAAAATTTATCAGGAAACCCGAAGACGTATGGAGGAATGACCGAATTTACTTGGAACCCCTGACACTCTATGAGGCATTTAAAAAAAATCTCAATCACCGCTGTGCTGTCATCCCTACTACTCTTGCTCTGGTCCACAGATGGCTCCAGCATCACTCTGTACCATCCTCTGGTTCACAGATGGCTCCAGCATCACCCTGTACCATTCTCTGGTCCACAGATGGCTCTAGCATCACTCTGTACCATACTCTGGTCCACACATGGCTCCAGCATCACCCTGTACCATACTCTGGTCCACAGATGGCTCCAGTATCACCCTGTACCATACTCTGGTCCACAGATGGCTCCAGCATCACCCTGTACCATACTCTGGTCCACAGATGGCTCCAGCATCACCCTGTACCATACTCTGATCCACAGATGGCTCCAGCATCACCCTGTACCATACTCTGGTCCACAGATGGCTCTAGCATCACCCTGTACCATACTCTGGTCCACAGATGGCTCTAGCATCACTCTGTACCATACTCTGGTCCACAGATGGCTCCAGCATCACCCTGTACCATACTCTGGTCCACAGATGGCTCCAGCATCACCCTGTACCATACTCTGGTCCACAGATGGCTCCAGCATCACCCCTGTACCATCATACTCTGGTCCACAGATATATATTATGTATGGGGAAGACAATAGGTATGAGGGTTTGAGGTATGAGAACGAACGTAGGTATGATGAAGATATACATGACGTATGACGTTGTGAGGTATATGTGGTTGTTACGAACCCAATTCCATCTTCGGAGCATGGAGCAGCAACGTCAATGCCATCTGTGAGTCAGCTTCCGAAACCCCCCACAAAATGGACGACGCCATCTGGTGGTGGCAGGATACCAGCAAGAGGCGCTAGATTTCTGTCCTGGTCAGCTCAAGAGGTAGCTGGTGCTGACCTCTGGTGAGGTGGCGCCTAGAAAATCAACACCATCTGTTGTAGGAGGAGTTGTATGTTTATGTCAGAGTCCGTAAGTGGCATTTTCTGGTGTCCCATGTACTGGTCAGTTTACTGATGACGTGTCTGTATCCACAGAGGCGACGTAGGGCTGCTGTGGTACGAGGACAGTCAGTCTACCCAGGGTAGCCTTTATCTCTCTACTCCATTCTGCTTTACGTGAGCAGTGAGCTGCCGCCGAAGAGGAACTGTGTAGTGTCTGCTGTCTGCCTGTGAAGTGGCAGTGACAGAATTCGATGTATCCCGGGACTGGCTAGAGGAAGAGACGACTGACAGTAAGGTGCTACGGAGGAGTGTAACTAGCTAGTTGCAAAAAGCTCCTGCCAGGGGGTTCGCTACCCTTGTATTTGTTCGTGTAGAGGCCTCAGCAGCGCGAGGCTGATGTTCTCTGCCAGCTCCAGGCTGGAGAGTGATTGTGGGCATTCACAAGGGGCACCTAGTGAGACTGTAGATAGGCTGGCCCATGGCTAGGGTAGACGTGTTGGTGTGTCCCGGTACTGGTTGAGGACGGTACTGTGTGTTGAGGAAACACGGAAGTTGACAAGACTGCATCGCATGAGCATCGAGGAGCGCTTAGTGTTCTATGAGAGTGACACATGTGTATATATCAGTGTAGTAATACTTCCTTTATGATTATATTTAAGGTGATGGAAAAGTGATTATATGTGAATATATTGATAATTGATGAAGTATCGTATTCCTTGCATCTCCCCCATCGTGTTTTACTTGCATTACCAAGCTCACTCCTTGAAAGCCATGTCCGACTTGGGGTCGGATACTAGTACTTTGGTTCCTCCAGCAAAGAACCTGGTTGCGACCCATTGTGGCCGTAACAGTGGTAGATGAATCGGGGAGATAGTTGGCATGAGGATGAAAAATATAAGGTAGTGAGGTATGAGGGAAGACTGTGTATGAGGAAGTGATGTATGAGGGAGAGACGTGTGATAAAGAGACTGTTTATGAGGGTGAGATGTGTGAGGAAGCCACCTGTCCTCATGAAGGAATTCTGCTCAAGGGAATGAATTGGGAATGACTACATAATTAGTGTTATTATCTACCCTCTACCCATGGGTAGATTAGGGAAAGGTTACTTTTGGTTAAGGTTAGGTTAGGTTAAGGTTAGATTAAGGTTAGGTTAAGGTAAGGTTAGGCTAGGTTAAGTTAGGTTGGGAATCTTAACATTTTGTTATGTTAATTTTTTCTATTATTGATGTTAATGTGACATGTAATCGAAGGCTATTTCAGTGTGCCCAAGAATTCCGTCTAGAGAAAACCAAATACTTCAAAGAAAACGTTTCCAGCATAATTTTTTTTATATTATAACCCAATGAATTATACTACAATAAAGGTAAACCTAGAGAATAATATATGTTCAGGACAAAGGTTCACTTGCTAGTTTACATGTAGACCATTACTGCAACCATATGCTCTCAGATCATCACAAATATCTTGATAACTCTCCGGGTGGTTTAACGGGGCTGTTATTGCTCTTGAGGACGGGCTCCTGGAAGAGACCGAGTATGAGGGAGGAAATCATGAAGGAGAGAATGAGGACGTATGAGGGAGAGAATGAGGAGGTATGAGGGAGAGAATGAGGAGGTATGAGGGAGAGAATGAGGAGGTATGAGGTAAAAGCCTTACCCGTGTCTGTGGAAGTGATGCTGCTCGTAGTACATCTGGTGAGTCTGTAGTGTAGAGAACATTACCCCTCACACCACCTCCTGAGGTATACCCCTCCCAGTACACTCCTCCTGGTACACTCCTCCTGGGTATACTCTTCCTGGTAGACTCCTCCTGATATACTCCTCCAGGGTAAATACTCTTCTCTTGACCTACACACGTCCTGTGTCTTGCCCAATAACCCCTCTGGTGTACACTCAGCAATTGTAGAGTACAGGTGTCAAGGTACACATGTGGTTTACCGAGTCACGAGTTTACACCAACAAGGTGTGCAGGTGTATTAGACTTGTGTGCAGCTGCTCTGGTCTGGCGTACAGCTGTGTGTCATCGTGGAGTGTCACAGGTGTCGGGAAACAGGTGGAATGTCCTGCCCGCTGGAACTCACAGATGCCCTACAGGCAACATCGTGGAAGGTACACCTGTTTACCAGATGTGCAAGACACAGTTGCAACAGAGAGGGAGGCGTATATAGTCAGCATGTGAACAACACAAACACCAAATATACACCCATATGTGTGTTCACACACTTGCAGGAGGGTGTGTGCACCTGCATAGGAGGCGAGAGAGGGCGGCGTGCACACCCCACACCATAGAGAGAGACACTGCCAAAAATATAGATACATCAAAACGAACCTAACCAAGCCCATTCACAGAAAACGGGACAACCATATATCACAGAAAACGGGACCACAGAATGTAAACAAAACCTTTTTTTTTATTATTAAATAATAATAATACTGAATAAAAATAAATAATAATAATTAATAAGAAATAATATTATTTAATAATAATGAATAATAATAAATGAAGTCAAAATATATGGATGGTAAATGAGTGGGTTACAAGAAGTGTAAACCAACATTATGTCGTTTGTGAATGGTTTACAAGAAGTGTAAACCATCATTACGTCGCTTGTGAATGGTTTACAAGAAGTGTAAACCAACATTACGTCCCTTGTGAATGGTTTACAAGAAGTGTAAACCAACATTACGTCCCTTGTGAATGGTTTACAAGAAGTGTAAACCAACATTACGTCAGTTGTGAATGGTTTACAAGAAGTGTAAACCATCATTACGTCGCTTGTGAATGGTTTACAAGAAGTGTAAACCAACATTACGTCCCTTGTGAATGGTTTACAAGAAGTGTAAACCAACATTACGTCAGTTGTGAATGGCTTACAAGATGTATAAACCCATGAACCATAACCCCCTTACGAGAGACATTAATCAGGAGCTATAGACCTGCAGCTGGAGGCCGGGAGCTGAAGCCCGCAACTGACAAACATACAAAGTTGACATCAAGCGCAGCCTGCAACACCTGGCGTGTATAATTAGGCTTCAGCAACAAGCTGTCAACCCTGCAAGATGGCGGCCAGGGATAACATCATCACATCTGCTCCTAGCTGTCAGGATGTTGCCATGGTGACGGGATCACAGCATCACCCAGTGCTCCACTAGCTTTATGGTGCTAGTTGGTGCTTTATGGTGCTAGTTGGTGCTTTATGGTGCTTTATGGTGCTAGTTGGTGCTTTATGGTGCTAGTTGGTGCTTTATGGTACTAGTTGGTGCTTTATGGTGCTAGTTGGTGCTTTATGGTGCTAGTTGGTGCTTTATAGTGCTAGTTGGTGCTTTATACTACTAGTTGGTGTTAATAGTGCTAGTTGGTGCTTTATGGTGCTAGTTGGTGCTTTATGGTGCTAGTTGGTGCTTTATAGTGCTAGTTGGTGCTTTATACTGCTAATTAGTGCTTTATAATGCTAACTGGTCCTTTATAGTGCTAGTTGGTCCTTTATAGTGCTAGTTGGTGCTTTATAGTGCTAGTTGGTGCTTTATAGTGGTAGTTGATGCTTTATAGTGCTAGTTGGTGCTTTATAGTGCTAGTTGGTGCTTTATACTGCTAGTTGGTGCTTTATAATGCTAACTGGTCCTTTATAGTGCTAGTTGGTCCTTTATAGTGCTAGTTGGTGCTTTATAGTGCTAGTTGGTCCTTTATAGTGCTAGTTGATGCTTTATAGTGCTAGTTGGTGCTTTATAGTGCTAGTTCGTGCTTTATAGTGCTAGTTGGTGCTTTATACTGCTAGTTGGTGCTTTATAGTGCTAGTTGGTGCTTTATAGTGCTAGTTGGTGCTTTATAGTGCTAGTTGGTGCTTTATGGTGCTAGTTGGTGCTTTATAGTGCTAGTTGGTGCTTTATAATGCTAACTGGTCCTTTATAGTGCTAGTTGGTCCTTTATAGTGCTAGTTGGTGCTTTATGGTGCTAGTTGGTGCTTTATACTGCTAGTTGGTGCTTTATACTGCTAGTTGGTGCTTTATACTGCTAGTTGATGCTTTATAGTGCTAGTTGATGCTTTATACTGCTAGTTGGTGCTTTATAGTGCTAATTGATGCTTTATAATGCTAACTGGTCCTTTATAGTGCTAGTTGGTCCTTTATAGTGCTAGTTGGTGTTTTATGGTGCTAGTTGATGCTTTATAGTGCTAGTTGATGCTTTATACTGCTAGTTGATGCTTTATACTGCTATTTGATGCTTTATACTGCTAGTTAGTGCTTTATAGTGCTAGTTGGTGCTTTATACTGCTAGTTGATGCTTTATACTGCTAGTTGGGGCTTTATAGTGCTTGTTGGTGCTTTATGGTGCTAGTTGGTGCATTATGGTGCTAGGTGGTGCTTTAGGGTGCTAGTTGGTGCTTTATAGTGCTAGTTGGTGCTTTATAATGCTAACTGGTCCTTTATAGTGCTAGTTGGTCCTTTATAGTGCTAGTTGGTGCTTTATGGTGCTAGTTGGTGCTTTATACTGCTAGTTGGTGCTTTATACTGCTAGTTGGTGCTTTATACTGCTAGTTGATGCTTTATAGTGCTAGTTGATGCTTTATACTGCTAGTTGGTGCTTTATAGTGCTAGTTGGTCCTTTATAGTGCTAACTGGTTCTTTATAGTGCTAGTTGGTCCTTTATAGTGCTAGTTGGTGCTTTATGGTGCTAGTTGGTGCTTAATAGTGCTAGTTGGTGCTTTATACTGCTAGTTGGTGCTTTATACTGCTAGTTGGTGCTTTATACTGCTAGTTGATGCTTTATAGTGCTAGTTTTTGCTTTATACTGCTAGTTGATGCTTTATACTGCTATTTGATGCTTTATACTGCTAGTTAGTGCTTTATAGTGCTAGTTGGTGCTTTATACTGCTAGTTGATGCTTTATACTGCTAGTTGGGGCTTTATAGTGCTTGTTGGTGCTTTATGGTGCTAGTTGGTGCTTTATGGTGCTAGTTGGTGCTTTATAGAGCTAGTTGGTGCTTTATACTGCTAGTTAGTGCTTTATAATGCTAACTGGTCCTTTATAGTGCTAGTTGGTCCTTTATAGTGCTAGTTGGTGCTTTATACTGCTAGTTAGTGCTTTATAGTGCTAGTTGGTGCTTTATAGTGCTAGTTGGTGCTTTATACTGCTAGTTAGTGCTTTATAGTGCTAGTTGGTGCTTTATACTGCTAGTTGATGCTTTATACTGCTAGTTGGGGCTTTATAGTGCTAGTTGGTGCTTTATACTGCTAGTTGGTCCTTTATAGTGCTAGTTGGTCCTTTATACTGCTAGTTGGTGCTTTATAGTGCTAGTTGGTGCTTTATAGTGCTAGTTGATGCTTTATAGTGCTAGTTGGTCCTTTATAGTGCTAGTTGATGCTTTATAGTGCTAGTTGGTCCTTTATAGTGCTAGTTGATGCTTTATACTGCTAGTTGGTGCTTTATAGTGTAGTTGGTGCTTTATACTGCTAGTTAGTGCTTTATAGTGCTAGTTGGGGCTTTATAGTGCTAGTTGGTGCTTTATAGTGCTAGTTGGTGCTATATAGTGCTAGTTGGGGCTTTATAGTGCTAGTTGGTGCTTTATAGTGCTAGTTGGTGCTTTATAGTGCTAGTTGGGGCTTTATAGTGCTAGTTGGTGCTTTATACTGCTAGTTGGTCCTTTATAGTGCTAGGTGGTGCTTTATACTGCTAGTTGGTGCTTTATAGTGCTAGTTGGTGCTTTATAGTGCTAGTTGGTGCTTCTAGGAGCTAGCTGATGATAGTTGGTGCTAGTTGGTGCTGGTTGGTGCTAGTAGGTGCTACTATATAGAGGCTAGTTAATGCTAGTTAGTGCTAGTAGGTGTTAGTTGGAGCTAGTTGGTGCTAATAGGTACTATAGTAGGTGCTATAGTTGGTGTTAACAGGTACTAACAACTTGCTGCTATAGGTGCTAGTGTGCTAGTTAGTAGAAATTGGTGCTCGCTATTTCTCGCTGGTTTATACAGTGCTATAATAGTCATAGTTGCTGCAGTATTCAAGATGTGTGACATAGAACAGTACAGAACACAGAACGTTATTCAAGATGTGTGACATAGAACAGTGAACACAGAACATGTTATTTTAGCTGTGTAGCACAGAACAGTACAGAACACGTTATTCAAGCTGTGTGGCACAGAACACAGAACATGTTATTCAAGCTGTGTGACACAGAACAGTACAGAACACAGAACACGTTACTCCAGTGGTGTGGCACAGAGTAGTTCAGAACACAGAACATGTTATCCACGCGGTATGACATAGAAAAGTTGAGAACACTGAACACTACTCACCACAGGGAAGAGAACACAGTCATGGGTACTCACAGTTGAGCTCTGAAACAGACATCAGCAATTAAAATCTTTATCATTCAGACTGAACAATTTATATGGATAATTATTTATTTATTGTGCGGTTAATATTGTTAGCATTCTAATATATCTCAAGCACAAGTTTATATTATTTGCTGTCTAATATATCTCAAGAACAAGTTAATATTTATTAGCCAGGTAATTTATCTCAAGAACAAGTTTATATTACTTCCTTTTTAATTTAACTCAACAACAAGACAACATTACTGCTACTACTTCTACTTTTGCTACTTCCACTACTGCTACTACTACTACAACTATTACTACTACTAATACTACTGCTACTACAACTGCTACAACTACTGCTACTACTACTACTGCTACTACAACTGCTACTACTACTACTGCTACTACTACTACTGCTACTAGTACTACTACTGCTACTAGTACTACTACTGCTACTACTACTACTACTACTACTACTACTACTACTACTACTACTACTTTTACTACTACTATTACTACTACTACTACTACTATTGCTACTTCTACTACTATTGCTACTTCTACTACTACTACTACTATTATTACTACTACTACTGCTACTAGTACTACTACTGCTACTTTTACTACTACTATTACTACGACTATTACTACTATTGCTACTTCTACTACTATTAATACTACTACTACTACTACTGATACTACTACTACTACTAAAACTACTATTGTTACATAAGAACATAAGGTTTTAGTTTTTCTAATTGTTTAATTACATCCTCCCTGGTCATGGGAGGCTAAACTAGTCAACCTGTCCTCATCCCCACCCACATAGACTTGTTCGGCTGAAGGCATATTGTTAAGTTCTTCTTTAGTAAATACAGATATAAAATATTTGTTAAAAATACTACTCACCTCCTTGTCATTATCCGTTATTTGACCTGTCTCAGATTTTAATGGACCTAGCCTTTCCCTAGTCTTAGTTCGATATAACTGAAAAAACCCTTTAGGATTTGACTTTGCTTGCTCTGCTATGCGAACTTCATAGTTTCTTTTTGCTTTCCTAATCTCTTTTTTAACATTTCTAACCAGTTGTATGAATTCCTGTTCTAAACTGACTTCCCCATTCTTAATCCTTTTGTACCAAGCTCTCTTTTTACCTATAAGGTTCTTTAAATTATTTGTTATCCACTTTGGGTCATTAGTATTCAATCTATTCAATTTGTATGGTATACTACTTTCCTGTGCTTTGTTTAGAATATTCGTAAATAAGTTATATATTAAATCCACATCGAAATCCCCTTTTACGTCACCTATCGCTGGGTTCATGTCTCGCTCCAAGACCGGCCCACACCCCATACCCAAGACTTTCCAATCTATTTGACCCAAAAAATTTCTAAGGGCTTTTAAAATCAGCTTTTCGAAAATCTGGCACTTTAACAGAATTTTCTCCTACAGGTCTATTCCATTCTATGCTAAATCTGATTTCTTTGTGATCACTGTTCCCTAGCTCACTCCCTATTTCGATGTCATTAATTTGTGTTTCCCTGTTAGTTAACACTAAATCTAAAATATTATTTTCCCGTGTTGGTTCCTTAATGTGTTGCGTAAGAAAGCAATCGTCAATTAATTCTAGAAAATCTTCTGCTTCATTATTCCCTGTTTTGTTCACCCAGTTTATTCCACTAAAATTAAAGTCACCCATGACATAAATACTGTTAGATCTAGATGCTCTAGATATTTCATCCCATAGATGCTTTGCTTCCATTCTGTCTAAATTTGGTGGCCTATATATAACTCCTATTATAATATTATTTGATTTTTCGTTTAATTCTATCCAAA
>NC_091154.1:24590067-24620067 GCF_040958095.1 Procambarus clarkii | reverse complement strand
GCTACTACTACTTCTACTACTGCTGCTACTACTACTACTACTACTGCTGCTACTACTACTTCTACTACTGCTGCTACTACTACTTCTACTACTGCTGCTACTACTACTTCTACTACTGCTGCTACTACTACTACTACTACTGCTGCTACTACTACTTCTACTACTGCTGCTACTACTACTACTACTACTGCTGCTACTACTACTTCTACTACTGCTGCTACTACTACTACTACTACTGCTGCTACTACTACTTCTACTACTGCTGCTACTACTACTTCTACTACTGCTGCTACTACTACTTCTACTACTGCTGCTACTACTACTACTACTACTGCTGCTACTACTACTTCTACTACTGCTGCTACTACTACTTCTACTACTGCTGCTACTACTACTTCTACTACTGCTGCTACTACTACTACTACTACTACTGCTGCTACTACTACTACTACTACTGCTGCTACTACTACTACTACTACTGCTGCTACTACTACTTCTACTACTGCTGCTACTACTACTTCTACTACTGCTGCTACTACTACTTCTACTACTGCTGCTACTACTACTACTACTACTGCTGCTACTACTACTTCTACTACTGCTGCTACTACTACTTCTACTACTGCTGCTACTACTACTACTACTACTACTGCTGCTACTACTACTACTACTACTGCTGCTACTACTACTACTACTACTGCTGCTACTACTACTTCTACTACTGCTGCTACTACTACTTCTACTACTGCTGCTACTACTACTTCTACTACTGCTGCTACTACTACTACTACTACTGCTGCTACTACTACTACTACTACTGCTGCTACTACTACTACTACTACTGCTGCTACTACTACTTCTACTACTGCTGCTACTACTACTACTACTACTGCTGCTACTACTACTTCTACTACTGCTGCTACTACTACTACTACTACTGCTGCTACTACTACTTCTACTACTGCTGCCACTACTACTTCTACTACTGCTGCTACTACTACTACTACTACTGCTGCTACTACTACTTCTACTACTGCTGCTACTACTACTACTACTACTACTGCTGCTACTACTACTTCTACTACTGCTGCTACTACTACTACTACTACTACTGCTGCTACTACTACTTCTACTACTGCTGCTACTACTACTTCTACTACTGCTGCTACTACTACTTCTACTACTGCTGCTACTACTACTTCTACTACTGCTGCTACTACTACTACTACTACTGCTGCTACTACTACTACTACTACTGCTGCTACTACTACTACTACTACTGCTGCTACTACTACTTCTACTACTGCTGCTACTACTACTTCTACTACTAATGTTACTACTACTACTACTACTGCTGCTACTACTACTACTACTACTTCTACTACTAATGTTACTACTACTACTACTACTACTACTACTACTACTGCTGCTACTACTACTACTTCTACTACAACTACTACTACTGCCTATACTACTATAACAGCTACTACTACTCGTACTACTATTATTAATACTACTGCTGCTGCTACTACTTCTACCGTTACTACTACTACTACTACTTCTACTATTACTACTACTACTTATACTGCTACTACTACTACCACTACTACTACCACTACTTCTACTATTACTAATACTGCTGCTGCTAATACTACTGCCATTGCTACTACTACTGGTACCCCTGCTTCTACCGCTACTACTACTATTACAATTACTACTACTACAACTACTACTTCTACTACTACTTCTACTGCTACCATAACTATTACAATTACTACTACTACTATTACTACTACTAGTAATACTACTACTGCTACTACTACTACAGTTACTACTACTGCTTAAATTACTACAACTTCTACTACTACTCCTACTACTACTTTTGCTACTACTACTACTACTTATAATACTACTGCCCCTGCTACTACTACTACAGCTACTTCTACTACTACTACTAATACTATTATTACTGCTACTACTGCTGTTACAACTGCTACAACTACAACTGGTGATACTACTACTATTATTATTACTACTACTACTCTTATTACTGTTAGAAAGTTTCCAACACTAATACATCATTATTGTATCATAATACATCATCACTGTATGAACCATAGTAATTACTGATCCTACTAATTTGTAGAATTAACATAAATTAATATTTTCGTATCTGCGCGTCATTTACCAAATTCTTCCCACATAGAGGGACAGTATTGCGTCATATAATTACCAGCAGAGGCATAAATATTGTCAACATGCCAGAGAACTGATCAATATTCTCGACCCATGTCAGTATTCTTTACAAGAATTATTACCTGATAATATAACAATTAGTGATCTAGTAACAACGAGTTATCAACTAAAAGATCACTATATAATAGTTTATCTGTTATCTTTAACTAACTTGGAGTAAGCAGAAATTTCTCTCCATTTCTCGTTTAATAAGAACACTGTTCATATTTATTATATGACGAGAATTTAAATAATATATAACTCCTTATAATTGCGACCCTATTCTCATTAACTTATCAAGTAGAGTAATTGTAAGGAAATGAATTTTCCGTTTCTACTAAAATATGTTGCGCATGCGCGAGAGAGGGGTGGAGGGAGGAGGAAGGAGACGCCACTTGTGTGGACGACGCCATATTAGCGGCGTGTTACCAACGTGCAAGAGAGAAGCGCCATTGTAAGGAGCTTTCGTAGTGTCTTTAGTTTTCACTCCTACAACCACGAGAGCGGTGCTACGTTAATCTCGGCACATCACGGCAGTGTCCAAGGAACTAATCAATTCTCCAGCCCATAGTTGACGTCTTATCACGGCAGCTGAGGACGAGGGACCTGTAATCGTTCCTACATCAATGGACACTTGGCCTGGCAACTATTAATAACCTTTCTTGTAACACTGTGATCACATGTTATATTTTAGGGTA
Source organism: Procambarus clarkii (assembly GCF_040958095.1). NCBI lineage: Eukaryota > Metazoa > Arthropoda > Malacostraca > Decapoda > Cambaridae > Procambarus > Procambarus clarkii. Next base: position 24,617,134 of record NC_091154.1, on the reverse strand, counting down.
GTTGTCGTTAGGCTGAGCCATAACAACAAAAATCCAGTGTGTCTCTTCTCTAGCAATTTATATATGAATATATTATATTAATGGTTAAAGATATATTTGGAAGAATTCCGTATGTATCTGTAGTTAGTTACGTAGAAGAGTTATACATTCTAATTGCCTTTCAGCTCCCGGGTCCACATCAGCCAAGGTGCTAGGCTTCCCCACCTTCATGTGCAACAATTTGTCCGTCAGTGGTGGAGTGTGGCAACCGATTTCATCTCACTTAATTTCACAGCTAAGCTGTTAATTGTTATTGTAAAGATACTAACTAATATAGATATTTTAATGATCTAATGAGATCAATATTACTAACCCTTTATTTTAGTAATATTATTCTATATTATTGTAGTATCCTGAGGCACATTCGCCTTTAATTACTATTACCTAATACATTCCATATTCAATTTAATTTACTAACATCCTTAATGAACTGGTGACGAACCACACTGGTTCCTGTTGATATGAACTTCTAGAAATACTTCCTCAATGTTGATATTTGAGGCTTTTAACTTTAATCAATTATTAATACAGGTCATTCATTCTCTTTAAGTGATTGTTAAGTAATTTAACACACATAGGCACTGGTTCTATAGTGTCAGTTTTATAATCACTTTATTTGTTTTCCCACTTTTCTCAAAAGTGGGTGGTCCTTCGATTTATATTAACTCTCATAATTAAATAATTTCATATTTGAGTCAAAGCCCCAGATACCCAACAACTACTATTACTATTGCTGCTACTACTACTACTACTACTGTTACTACTACTATTGCTGCTACTACTACTACTACTACTGCTACTATTACTGCTAATATTACTGCTAATACTACTGCTGATGTTAGTACTACTACTTTTACTTCTACTACTACTACTATTACTGCTGCTACTACTGCTACTACTACTACTGCTACTAATACTACTGATACTACTACTACTGCTACTACAACTAGTACCACTTCTACTTTTACTTCTACTACCACTACTATTACTACTACTACTGCTGCTACTACTTCTTTTACTTCACTATTAGTACTACAAGTACTACTACTACTTTTGCTTCACTATTACTACTACAACTACTAGAACTATTAATGCTACTACTACCACAAGTACTAATACTACTACTGCTACTATTTTTTCCACTACTACTACTACTATTACAAGAAGTACTACTACCAGTAGCAGTAGTTCTAGTACATCTAACATAAAATGTACCCCCCGTTCTCGCACTTGCCTTCAGTCAATATTGGCTTATTTAATAAGTGCATATGTGACATACTAATTGATTGTGAATATTTTAGTTTACCTTGAAAAGCTTCATAGAAAACACCGACCTCACCTAACCTTCTTAGTATGTTAAGATAAACATCTTATTGCTTCTTATTTACAATTATTACTTAACCTATCAACGGTATAGGTTAAGTAATAATTGTAATTAAAAAGCAATAAGATGCTTATCTTAACATACTACTAAGGTTAAGTGAGGTAGGTGTTTTCTATGAAACTTTTCAAGGTAAACTAAAATATTTACAATCAATTAGTATGTCACATATGCACTTATTATATAAGCCAATATTGATTATAAGCAAGTGCGAGAACGGGTTGAAATGTAACATCCATCACTTAACTATTCCAAAACCCCTTCCAAGGTCATCTACAGCAGGACAACTACCTCATACCCAGTAACCACCTCAACCACTAATTTCCATTTACCACTGAACACCATTAGCACTAAAAATACCATTATGATCGAAGCCATACCTAATGGTAATAACATAAAATATAATATGGCTGCAACCCATCCTCCGAGTTGACAGTACGGTTTAATATTTAGTATAATAAGTACATTTCATTACTGTCATATATATAATAAATAATTGCACTTATGGAACTGTTACATTTACCTCCCCATTTATTCACCTCGTTTTCTGTTAAGACACAAGACTCTGAAGATGAAGCTTTCAAGTTCAACACACACACACACACACACACAAGTTTTAAATATTAAGATTTTTTTTTCAATTTTATTAAACAATAGAGATTTTATACAAAATTTGAAAATCTTCTGAGTTACTTTACAGTTTTTTTTTATAGAATTTTCTTTTGTTTTATTAGTTTAATAAAACTGTAAATCAACATAGCTATAGGTTAAGTACTAATTGTAATTAAAAAGCAATAAAATGCTTATCTTCAAACGCTAAGAAGGTTAGGTTAGGTTGTGGTTTTCTATTCAGCCTTTCAGGTAAACTCAAATATTCACAATATATTTGACAGTACGTTTTAATACTAAGTGAAAATAAGTACAATTCGTGACTGCAATGAATAGTACATAATTGCACCTATTTGTGCTGTTACATTTACCTCCCCATTTTTGGAGGACGGGCAGTATTTTTAAAGTATTTCTTAGAGGCGCCAGAGTTGGCTCAAAACACTACTAAATCATAGAACACTACTAAATCATACAGTACTACTAAATCATACAGAACTAAATCATACAGCACTACTAATTCATACAGTACTAAATCATACAGCACTACTAAATCATACAGAACTAAATCATACAGCACTACTAATTCATACAGTACTAAATCATACAGCACTACTAAATCATACAGAACTAAATCATACAGCACTACTAATTCATACAGTACTAAATTATACAATACTATATCACACAATACTAAATATCATACACTACTAAATCATACTGTACCAAATCATGCAAGATTACTAAATCATACACTACTAAATCATACAACACTACTACACTACTTAATCATACAGTACTAAATCATACAACACTACTAAATCATACAGTACTGAATCATACAACATTACTAAATCGTACAACACAATTAATCGTACAGTAATAAATCATTCAGGACTAAATTATACAGTACTAAATCATACAGTTCTAAATCATACGACACTACTAAATCATACACTATTAAATCATACAACACTACTAAATCATACAACACTGATAAATCATACAATTCAAATAAATCATACAGTACTAAATCATACATTACTAAATCGTACAACACAATCATACAGTAATAAATCATACAGGACTAAATTATACAGGACTAAATCATACAGTTCTAAATCATACGACACTACTAAATCATACACTACTATACCATACAAGATTACTAAATCATACACTACTAAATCATACACTATTAAATCATGCAACACTACTACACATATACTACCAAATCATACAGTACTAAATCAAGCAAAACTACTATATCATACAATACTAAATCATAGATTCCTAAAATCATACAGTACTAATTCATGCAACACTTCTTAATCATACAGTACTAAATCATACACTACTAAATTATGCACTACTAAATCATACAACACTACTACACCTTACACTACGAATCATACAGTACTAAATCGTACAACACTACTTAATCATACAGTACTAAATCATACAACTAATAATTCATACAATACTAAATCATACAACAATCTAAATCATGCAGTACTAAATCATACTCTACTGAATCATACAACACCATTAAATCTTACACTACTAAATCATTCAGCACTAAATCATACAACTAATAAATCATACAGTACTAAATCATACATTACTAAATCATTCAACGCTACTAAATCATACAATACGAAATCATACAGTACTAAATTATATCGTACTAAATGATACAACACTACAAAATCATAGAGCTGTATGATACCACTCAATAATACAAGTCACTAATACAGCTGAAGAATACAGGTGTATTATACAACAAGGGCGTCTTACCGGTAATGGACGGACTTGGTAGTGTGTCTGAAAAGGGTCAGAAAGTTTTAGTTTTGAGATACAGGGTAAAAAAAAGACAATTTTAGACCACTGATAATCTTTACGTGCTGGTGGACCATGCTGTTGTGGTTAGCGGTTGGTGCAAAGACCTGAGGTTATGTTAGTTTAATTATGTTTTGTTAGATTACATTTTAACGTTAATAATAATAATTAGTTTTGTTGGGGACAGGAAGCTTGTTATATATATATATATATATATATATATATATATATATATATATATATATATATATATATATATATATATATATAAATATATATATATATATATATATATAAATATATATATATATATATATATATATATATATATATATATATATATATATATATATATATATATATATATATATATATATATATGTCGTACCTAGTAGCCAGAACTCACTTCTCAGCCTACTATGCAGGGCCCGATTTGCCTAATAAGCCAAGTTTTCATGAATTAATATATTTTCTCTATTTTATTTTTTATGAAATGATAAAGCTACCCATTTCATTATGTATGAGGTCAATTTTTTTTTATTGGAGTTAAAATTAACGTAGATATATGACCGAACCTAACCAACCCTACCTAACCTAACCTAACCTATCTTAATATGTTAGGTTAGGTTAGGTAGCCGAAAAAGTTAGGTTAGGTGAGGTTAGGTAGGTTAGGTAGTCGAAAAACAATTAATTCATGAAAACTTGGCTTATTAGGCAAATCGGGCCTTGCATAGTAGGCTGAGAAGTGCGTTCTGGCTACTAGGTACGACATATATATATTTATTTATTTAAGATGAATAGGAAAACCAGGGATATACTGAACATCTTGTTTCAGATTCTTTACTTTAAAATGCATAACGTTTCGAATACTTCTCGTATTCATCAGATCTAAAAGAAAAAAAAAACAGAAATCACAATCAAATAACTGGTAAACAAAGAACTCATACAATTGCCTATCAAAGAAAGGTACATGATTAAAAAACAAAACACTTAAGCTTACTTAAAGTGATCAATACAAATAAAACTTATTAATTGTCACATAAATAAAAGCCAATTCAACAATCTATTAAATTACAAGAGGAATTTTATAACTACTAAAAACAAACCATACCATTAAACTTACGCGAAGTGATCAACAAGAGTGAACCTTGATACTTAACACATCGATACTAAACACTATTACCAATATTCATATAATTACTACAACTCTACAAAAAATGTATATAAAATCCAAGCAGAATAAGCGTACAATTATAAAGTACTAACCAAAATCTTATAAAAATTCAAATATTAAATAAATCTATGTACCAAAAAATGTATTATATTTCCTAAATAAAAAGTTATACAAATGTACAATGTCAAGACTTAAAATAAGTAAGAAACTTGCTAATGCACTGGCTAATGCTTTTTTGAGTTTTCATGAAAAAAATTGGCTTGATAAATGTCCTTTGGACTTTAAACCAGTCTTGTACAGGAGATATGTAGATGACACTTTTTTGTTATTTAAGGACTAATGTCATATTGAGAAATTTAGAGAGTATCTTAATGCACAACATAGTAATATACGTTTTACTGCAGAGTGTGAAGTGGATAATTCATTGTCATTTCTTGATGTCAAAGTGAATAACCTTAATGGGTTCAACACTAATGTTTTTAGAAAACCAACTTTTACTGGTTTAGGTTTAAATTTTAATTCTTTTGTTCCTGATATTTTTAAGAAAAATGCAATTAATACTCTACTGAATAGAGCCTTTGTTTTATGTTCAAATTGGAATAACTTTGATCAAGAAATTAATTTTCTTCTGATTTTTTTTTCAAATAATGGTTATCCTTAGCATATGGTTTATACCTTTATAAGGAATTTCTTAAATAAGAAGTTTCACCCATCGTGTAGGATTACTACAGTAGAAAGGGATATTAAATATATTAAATTACCATTTTATGGCAGTATTAGCTTTTCTGTAAGGAGTCGTTTGAGGAGACTGTTGCAGCAGTGTTATCCTCAAGTAGACTTTAGAATTATTTTTGTCAACACAATTACCATAGGCTCTTATTTTAAATTTAAAGATAAAGTGTCTACCCCCCCTGTGCTCTAATGTCGTATATATGTATAATTGTTCCAGCTGTAATGCTGGATATATCGGAAGTTCCATTCGGAACTTTAAGATTAGGATACTTGAGCACCGGGGAGTATCTTTTAAGACTGGATTACCATTGTCTAAACCAGCATTTCGGAGATTAGAAACCATTGTTATGAGTTTGATCATTCTCTGCTGGAATCTGATTTTAAAATTTTGGACACTTGTATGAATAGCCAGTCAGATTTGAGAGTAATGGAATCCTTATATATAAAGGCGCTGCGGCCTCTGTTAAATAGCAACCTTTCGGCTGTTCAATTGTACACTGTATAGTGCACAGTAGGCCCTGTATTTTGATATATAGTTCATTCTGGCAGTTTAATTTTATTATAATTTTGTTTAGTTTACCATGTCTTTGCCTTTTCTTACTTATTTTAAGTCTTGACATTGTACATTTGTATAATCTTTTTATTTAGGAAATATAATACATTTTTTGGTACATAGATTTATTTAATATTTGAATTTTTATAAGATTTTGGTTAGTACTTTATAATTGACGCTTATTCTGCTTGGATTTTATATACATTTTTTGTAGAGTTGTAGTAATTATATGAATATTGGTAATAGTGTTTAGTATCGATGTGTTAAGTATCAAGGTTCACTCTTGTTGATCACTTCGCGTAAGTTTAATGGTATGGTTTGTTTTTAGTAGTTATAAAATTCCTCTTGTAATTTAATAGATTGTTGAATTGGCTTTTATTTATGTGACAATTAATAAGTTTTATTTGTATTGATCACTTTAAGTAAGCTTAAGTGTTTTGTCTTTTAATCATGTACCTTTCTTTGATAGGCAATTGTATGAGTTCTTTGTTTACCAGTTATTTGATTGTGATTTCTGTTTTTTTTCTTTTAGATCTGATGATGAATACGAGAAGTATTCGAAACGTTATGCATTTTAAAGCATAGAATCTGAAACAAGATGTTCAGTATATCCCTGGTTTTCCAATTCATCTTAAAATTAAGATTCCCACAGGGAACATCGATCATAAATATTATATATATATATATATATATATATATATATATATATATATATATATATATATATATATATATATATATATATATATATATATATAATAGGGAAGGGAGTACCCCCTTCATTTTTTTTTTTTTTTTTTTTTTTTTTTTGCTTTATTGTGTATTTAAAGGTTATAAAACATACAAGACAAATGCCTAAAGGTTATGGATCTCTTGAAGCTCCTCCGCTTCTGGACAGGAACAGAGGATGCAGCAAGCATTTCCTCTCTGGATCGCCACACTGAGGCGCTGAAACAAAAAACTGGAAACCCTTGGGTCTCTGGTGACGTCAATGAGCTTGGAACCCAATTCTTTGAGAAATCCTAAGGCACTCTTACCCCAGGGGGCCATGCGTCTCACACGCTATGGGAACAAAGAGGTATTGACTTTCCAGTCGCCTGTACTTGAGTGATTTTGCTGTTTCCCTGTGGTTGGCCGCCCCACCTGCTTGATCAGCTCCGAAGTGTACATAGGTGTCAGCCAGGGTGGATACACATGTGTAGTCCCACACCAACTGTCTACCCTCCTTCCATGAGTATATGGTGATTTCATCAGGGCGAAGTGCGGGGAAATCCGGGTTTTGGACCCCTAGGATACGAGGTTCTCTCTCCGCTGGGCACCTAGCTGAGACGAGGCTTCTCTTGATGATGTCATTGACCTCGTTGTGTCTTGCATGCCAGCCCTTTGTGCTTCCGCAATGCAACTCATGCAGTCCGTATTGGTCTGCTTCCACCCTGTTGCAAATACACTTGTATTCAGTGTGAATTGGGGCACCAAGGCGGAGGGCCACTGCTATATGAAGGGATTCTGGATCTAGGCGCGTGCCCATTGCTGACATGGGTACTGCCAGGAGGAAGTCTCCTGCATGGGGGGCACGCACTGCTCTGAGGCGGGCTTTCTCCTTGTCTGATGTTGCGGCGTTGAGCATGGCATCAGCTTCTTTTTCCACTAGAGGGTGGTCCCAGCCGGACTGTTTGTGTTGTTTTGTTGGCTCTATAATGGTTGTTGGGGCTGCAAGAACATCCCACTGATTTGAACATTCAGTGAAAGCAGGATCGTGTATTCCTGCTGAATCTCTCAGGGTTGCAGGTAAGATATCTCTGACGAGGTCATGCGATGCGTGGGAGGAAGAAAGGAAGGCTGGTAGAGCAATTTGGGAGGCTGTGCGGACACCAAGGCCGCCGAGTCTAACAAGAAGGGTTGTTTGCTCCCACTGAGAGTCGTCCAATGGCAGGTTCAGGACTTTCACCAGCATGGACCTCAGAAGGGTGTCATACACATTTAACTTAGGGCTGCTGTAGGATGGAGAACATCTCAGAAAGTAGGTCAACTTAGGGAGAGACAGGCATCTTGTGAGGAGAAAGAGAGCATAATAGGCATCAATCTTGTCAATCCTGTCCAGCATTCTCTTTAGATCAGTGATTTTTGCAGCCAAGACCTCCTCGATTGCTCGTGGGCCAATGGGGGCACCCAGGAGAGTGCAGTCCGGTGACTCGACAACGAGAATGTCTGGAAGAACATTTTGTATTTGCCCAGTGATGTCTGGGTTGCGGGAGATTATTTCACATTTGGATGCATTGAGAATGAGGCCTAAGGCTGCTCCCTGCTCCTGGATTTTCCTTATATCCTCCGAAAGGGTTTCCGGAGTTCCAGCTAGAGTGCCATCATCCAGGTACCAGATGTTTAGCTCGCTTGTCAGACTATCAGTGACCTCTTTGATAGCTAGGCAGAAAAGGAGGTGTGCTAAGGGGTCACCTTGTTGGACACCTTCACAGGAGTTTATTTCATGCTCCCCAAAAAGAAGCTTAGAGTCCCCACTGTAGCACGATCGGATGAACGGGTAAAGGGGACGGAAATGGTTGTGTACAGCCCTGAGGACAGCGTCTCGTCTGACTTGATTGAAAGCATTTTTGAAGTCAAGCTTTACTAGTGCCTTCTGGTCCGGGAGATCAGCAATGTAAGCCCGCGCTGCATGTGCTGCAGCTTCACAACCTAGGGGAATCCCAAACCCGAGCTGATGAGGTTTCAGCAAGGTGGCTGCTTCCTGGCTGATAGATCTCACTGCAGCCTTAGCTACGAGGCGTCGGAGGGTGTTGCCAACGGCAATGGGCCTGATACCCCTATCCTTCTTCTTTAGAGCACAGAGTGCTGCTCCATAAAAGACAGGCCTGATGTCGTCAGGGATGCCGCCAGCCAAACACATGTTGGAGAATCTGGGAAGTTCCACTAGAAGGTCCTTTGCAGCATCTCCAAGCACCGGGTTCAGCATTTGTTTGATGTGCTGGGGTCTTAGGCCTGTAAAGCCCCTGCTGAACCTGTTGGAAAAGACATGGCTGCTTTGTAAACCTCAGATTCTAGAACAGTCAAGGGTTCTATGCCAGCATTGTTTTCCTGGGGATCCCTGCTGCTGTCTGGGGCTCTGGGTGGATGTTTGTCTTGAAGAGCCTCTGCTGTCGTGGCGTTCCTGGGGGCAATAGTGTCATCGCTGGTCATGATTCTGATGGCACCTGTGGTATTGCCCTCTTCTATTTTCCTGGTGATCTGTGCTCTCATTTTGTGGTTCTCAGATGAGTTATTGTTGGTCGTCCTGCGGCTGGTGTTCTTGGCACGAGGGGGAGGCGGACCAGGTTGTCTGCTCTGGGGAATTCATTAAGTGCCCTGATTACAGAAGTTGCTAATGACTTGTCTCTCCTGGGCGGTAATGCTAGGCATGCATTCCCAAATAGAAGGAGATTGTGCCACGATCCAGAGGTTCTGGGAGCATTGTTGACCTTTGTCAGCAGACTGGCGAGTTTGGCTGCTGCTTGGTGACGGGCAGCCTTGGGGATGTGGGGCAAGGTCCTGGTAGACGTCGCTTTGACTGCTTCAAGCAGATTATCTGCTGAAATGAAGTTGAGGGAGGTATTGTTCCTCGCTCCTGCAGCAGGTTGTCCATCGTCACTGCCCCGGGGCAGGCGCCTAGACCCTAGACAACCACCTGAATTGACAGAATGATAGCGGACAGTTCCATTTGAATTGAGACGATACCGTCTGTCACACACTTGACAGTTTCCTCTTGGGTGGTCATCTTCTTGGCTGGAAAGAGTCTGTGTCAGGTGGGACATGTGCCATGCCTAGATGTGATGACACCTGGCTGCCCACTGAGTGCACCCACTCCTTCCCGTGTGGAGAGTAGCACGGCAAGCATTACCCTCCTGGGGGAGTTGGGCATGGCCTGGGCACCGTGTGTGGGTAGGCTGTGTGTTGATGGGCGGCTGGCTGGGTCGGGCGCAGGTAGCGGGGTGGGGGAAGATGGCGGGCGGGGGTGGTGGAGGGGGGGCACGCGAGGGAGGCCGCCGTCACACTTGTTACACACTATCAACACTCGGGGAAATCACTAGTGCACTTTATTTCTAACACTACACTCACCGATTTGCTTATGAACGCACTAACTTTCCACTAACATCACTGTAGGCAGCTCGAGAGCCTATATATAATATATATTTAAAATAAATAGGAAAACCAGTGATATGATACAAATCTTGTTTCAGATTCTGTACTTTAAAATGCTTAACGTTTCGAATACTTTTCGTATTCATTATCAGATCTTAAAAAAAAACAGAAGTCACAATAAAATAACTATCAAACAAAGATCTCATCCAAATAAATAAAAATGGAAATGTTCGTTTGTTCAAAATCGCTAATCTCTGAATGTTCTTCACCGATTGCTTTGAAATTTTCACACAATGTTCCATTCGCATCCGAGCAGGTTTTTATATACATACTATATAGCTGTCACGTCTGTGACGGGGAAAAATATGTTTTTTTTTAATCTGTGTTTTTCATGTGAGAGAAATCTTCAAAACCTCTTTACCAATTGCTTTGAAATTTTGATACGACGTTGCATTCGAATAGGCGCGTGTTTTTATTAACCTAATATACACATGCCTTACCTGTGACAGGAAAAAACACGCTTTTTTTTTTAAAGCACCATCTCTTGGACATAAGAGCAACTCACGCTGTAATTTCCAAAAGTTCTTCGCTGATTGCTTTGAAATTCTGACACAACGTTCCATTCGAATATGCGCGTGTTTTTATATACCTATTATATAGATGCCACACCTGTGACACGTAAAATCATGTTTTTTTTAACAGTGCCATCTGTTGCACGTAATAGCAACACACCCGCTATACTAAATATGTTATGAATTCCATTTCAATGTTTCCGATTGCATTGATAAATTTAATTTTCATAGATTTTGATTTATTTTAATTTTTATTGAATTATTTTGTGTGACATTGTGTTGGAATTGAGCTGTGTTGTTTACTATACCGTTCATTTCGTAAGTATAGTTTATGATTTTTATTTTTTCATTGTTTTTCAATTAGTTTTTATTTTTTTTTTCTTATATTTCAGTGATGGGAACATCAGATCAGTTGATGTTCCCAATTTTCTGGAGGATGAGGGGACGGGAGTTGGGGACAGTGGAGGGGGTTATGGTGGGGAGGACAAGGGGACAGGGGAGTTGGGAATGGTGGGGACGAGGGGACAGGGTAATGGAGATTGGTCGGGGACGACAAGGGGACAGTGAAGTGGGGGGTGGTAGGGAGGATGAGGGGAGGGGGAAATGGTAAGGAGAGCGAGGGGGATGGGGAAGTGGGAGATGGTGGAGAGGACGAGGGGACGGTGGAGTGGGGAATGGTGGGGAGGACGAGAGAACAGTGGAGTGGTGGATGGTGGGGAGGACATAGGAATGAGGGAGGAAGTAAATGGTGGGGAGGACGAGGGGACGGTGGAGTGGGGAATGGTGGGGAGGACGAGGGAACAGTGGAGTGGTGGATGGTGGGGAGGACATAGGAATGAGGGAGGAAGTAAATGGTGGGGAGGACGAGAACATGGGGAAGTGGTGGATGGTGGGGAGGACGAGAGAACAGGGGGGAAGGGGGAATGGTGGGGAGGACTGGGAGACAGGGGAAGGGTTGCTATTGCTTAGCAACACGTGGCCGGGTACAGCTAGTACTGAATAAAATTACCTATAAAAAAGATGTCAAACTACACAAGTTATGAAACAAAACACTTAAGCTTACTTAAAATGATCAAACCGAATAAATCTTTATAACTGTCACATAGATAATAAAAGCGAAATTAAAAATAAAAAAAATAAGTACCAAAACAAACCACACTTTTAAACTTACGTGAAGTGATCAGAGAGAATGAAACGTGATAATTAACACCTGGATAATCATCACCAAATACAACTATTATAATAATGACTTCACACTTACAAAAAATCTATACAAAAAATAAGCACAATAGAAGACCATTATAAAACACTAGCCAAAACCTGATGAAAATTTAAATATTAAACAAAACTAAACACCAATAGGTGTTAATTTTTGTTTGATATTTAGTTTAGTATTTTGTTTCATATTTATTTTAGTATTTTTTGGTATTTAGTTTAGTATTTTGTTTGATATTTCGTATTTGATATTTTGTTTCGTGCGGCCTCTATTAAATAGCAACCTTTCGGCTGTTCAATTGCACACTATATAGTGCACAGTAGGCCTTGTAATTTGATTTATAGTTCATACTGGCATTTTTTAATTTTTTAGTTTATCATGTTTTGTCTATTTTTTTCTTACTTATTTCAAGTGTTGATATTGTATGTTATTATAGTCTTATATTTAGGTTATATAATACATTTTTTAGTGTCTAGTTTTGTTTGGTATTTAAGTTTTCATAAGATTTTGGCTTGTGCTGTATAATTATCTTATATTTTGCTTGGGTTTTATATAAATTTTTTGTAAGTGTGAAGTCATTATTATAATTGCTGTATTAGTGTTGATTATCCATGTGTTAATTATCAAGTTTAATTCCCTTTGATCACTTCACGTAAGTTTAATGGTGTTGTTTGTTTCAATAGTTATTTTTTATTTAGATTTTATTATCTATGTGACATATAAAATTTTATTCGGATTAATCACATTAAATAGGCTTAAGTGCTTTGTTTTATAACTTGTCTTGTTTGACATCTCTCTCTTTTTTTTGTTGGGTAATTTTATTCAGTATGAGTTCTTTGTTTGCTATTGATTTTATTATGACTTCTGTTTTTTTTCTTTTAGATATGATGATGAATACGAGAAGTTTTTGAAACGTCAAGCATTTTAAAGTAAAGAATCTGAAACAAAATGTTTATTATATCACTTGTTTTCCTATTTATTTTAAAATTGAGATTCCCGAAGGAAACATCGATCACATATATATGATTGATCATATATGTATATATATATTGTCATGGTAATCTCTCTCCAGGAAGGATTCGGCCTGCTCCATCATCACCTATTCTATCATATCACGTCTATATATATATTCAGGAACTGCAGTCACAAGAACAACAACAACTACTTCCAGACGTCTAGACAGTACCTCCAGTCTCTCCCCAACACCACGGCCCATCACTTCACCTTGGGAGCTCACGCCACCGGTCGAAACAAGCAGTTAAAGTGCTTGTTCATAGTTATGTTACAGGTTCATAGTTACCCACGACTACCAGCGCCACCTGCACGGCCATCGTTGTATATATATATATAGGGCTACCTAGCCCACTATGATTCAGATTACTCCTGAGTGCTCTACTGAGTAGACCTGTTGACATATTTTGGTATGGTAACAAAGTTACTCAGTCTGACTCACAGTATTCCCACACCATATTTTATTTGCACATTAACGTAACATAAATTTGATGGCTCATCTTGTTTGTTTTGCACACTTTGTATTAGAGCCAAGCCTGGATATTGTTTTATGTTTTGTAATTTGTTTAACATCAGTTTTCTATCTAAGTAAAGTATTTTTAAATGTTTTTTCTTTCTGTCTTATCCTACAGTTACATCACATGAAGACAAATTGCAGTCTTAACTGTTTTTTTGCTTTTTTTTTTGTGGCATTCCATCTGCCTAGAGAGACTGCGATACCACCTATTTTTCGCATCACATAAATTGGGGGCCTGTCCTAAGAGCCTTGCTCAGGTAATGCTTCTAGACCCTTCACTTAAAGTTGTGGTAACTGTACTTGGCTTTATTACAAGTTTAACTTTTCAGAACTCTTTTTCTTTGAATAATTTTAATGATGCTTTATACTGTTTGCTTTCCAGATATAGCATTATATGATTGTTGGATGACTTTGGATTATGTGGTGTCTTGTGGCCACAGTCATACTCGTGATTGGTCGTTAATAATCTTTGCTGTATCCTGTGGGCTCACCATAGCCCGTGCTACTTGGAACTTTGTTCCAGGAAGTACCTAACATCACCTACACCGGAGAAACTGTCCTCATCACGGACCTAACTGCCACTACTCCTTATCCACTTGCCCTAGTCCGCCTGGATTGTCCGTTTATGCAAGGTGAAGTCCCAGTCGCCATCCGGGAAAAGCTATTTCCCATGTCCGGAGTTCAACTTCTCCTGGGCAACGACTTGGCAGAAGATCTACAACCTGCAAATTTAATCATCACGGAAGATCCCCAGGTATGTGACTTAGCAGTGGAAGATCCTATCTTGCAGTTGGTTGTAGAGTTCCATGCAACAGATTTTTACGATGTCTTCCCTCCTATTATGGTGACGAAGTGGGCCACAACTGCTTCCCCGAAACCAGCTGCTGCAGCTGTTCCTCAAGATTCTCCAAGCCTCCCACCTAATCTCACAGTACTGGAGTTCCGTAAGTTGCAGAGAGAGGATCCCTCCTTAACATCTTTATTCTTACAGGCTGAGACACAACCTAACTCTATCCTTGGTTTCTTTTTAGAAAACAAAGTGTTATACTGGCATTATAGAACCAGGAAATTTAAGGAGGACGACGGTCGGCCCAACATCAAACAACTGATAGTTCCCTACAGCCTACGATCAGATATCTTACGTCTGGTCCATGGATCTCGCTCACACTACGGATTCTACAAGACCTACAAGGCCCTGAAACAGGACTACTACTGGCCAGATATGAATCGAGATATTAAACACCTTGTCAAGAATTGTCACATGTCTTAGATGACAGGTAAGCCAAACGCTCCTCTATTAAAGGTACCAATGATGCAGGTACCAGTGTCTTTTGAGCCATTCAGCCATACCATCAACAATTATGACGAGCCTCTGTCCCAGACAAGCTCGGGTAACGTTCCTATGTTTTCTATCTCGTGTCAGAACAAGTGTGATACCATCTCCTCCAACGACCTGAGTAAGACAACCAACATCACCAAGGTATTGTCTAATCCTTCTCGTTGTACTTGGCCTGACTACACTGGTTCTAAATTATCGATCTACTCCAACATTAGGAAAGATCCTTCTCTCTAAGAACCAAATCCAAATAAACGTGCTCCTCCAGAAAACTTTATCAGCCCTCAGCCAAAATATTTTAAGACAAAACTTCCATTGCATTTGAAAGGCGTAAATCCTTTTCTTGTACTAATTCAATTCTCGCAAGCAGAACAACAGGCAAGCAGTCTACATTTTTGTTTAAAGTGTGACCAGGCTTTGACACCTGCCATTGGAGGACTGCCGAACATCAACACTCCAACACTTTCCTGTCACATTTTAATGGGGGCCTGTCCGGGAGCTTCACTCAGGTACTAGTACCAGAACATCAATTTGTGGTAAGCGTACTTCCCTTTGCTAAAGTAGCCTTTCAATATTATCATTAATTTTTATATTTATATGGTGCTGTGTGTATTGTGCATTCCGAGAGTAGCATATGGTGAGTGTGAGATAACTTTGGATTACGTTGTGACTGTAGGCCACAGTCATTCTCTTAATTGGTCATCTCTCCCTCCGTGTTATTACTCGTGTTTACCACCTTTTGTCCCTAGGATATTTCTCATATTTTCGGCAGATCATCATTTTGGTACCCTGGTACTTTGGCTTGTCTCTGGGTCAAAACACCCTATCTTCTGCAATCCGACCGAAGGAGGAAAAGAGGGCCATAGTTCCTCTAGCACGGACTTTGTTGCTGAGTTGGGACCTCAGCAGCAGTTCTCGTCACCAGTTGACACTCGCGCCCCTACACGTCGGTCAGAGATGATGATATTTACTTAGGTAGGGAATTAGCTTTCTTTTTACAGTGCACAAAGTTCGCTGATTCTGTAAGTATCATATTCATTTAGTGGGAAACCCTTGTTTATGTTCTATAGAGACTCGGCAAGGTATGCCTACATTCTTGGACTACCTAGTTCACTTTTGGAGCAATTAAATGTTTCATTTGTTTTAGAAACTCAGTTTCACTTATTTAGTAGGATTTTCTTGCCCTTATTCTCTTAAATTGAGTACCGGGTACAAGATTTCCTGCAACTTTGATTGACTAATCATTTACCATCCTATAATTAACTTTAATTGTTAAATATTAAATTCCAAAGGATAGTTACCAGTTGCCACGTTGTCCTGTTTCTGACATTTACCATATCACAACTATATTAGTGTACATTTATTTGCTATCTTTAACAATGTTTCGTCTCCAAGCTTTCCGTAACGATCCAGCTGGTGAAATAGGGACATTATGTCGTGCCAAGAGGACTGAATTACAAACTCTTGTACACGAGTATCAACTAGATGTTCCCCATGGAGCCATCAAAAATGAAATCCATAACCTAATCATGGATTACCTCTTAGATGAAAGGAAGATTGACTCTGAAAATCACGAAACTTACTCTATTGCAGATAAACCTGATTTGGCAACTATGAAACTCAAACTAGAACTCACAAAGCTTGAAAGAGCAGAGAAAAGAGGAAGCTGCAGTCAGGAAAGAACAACAAGACAGGCAGCCCTAAAGGAAAGAGAGGCGGCCCTAAGAGAAAGAGAAGCCGCCTTGAGGAAAGAAGAACAAGAACGAGAAATGGCCCTCAAGGAATGTGAGACTGCAATATTCCGTGAGCGTGAGCGAGTATAGCTTGAAGCAAAACATCGTCACCTGGAGATGCAACGCGAGCATGACAAACAGCAAGCGGCTATGGCTATAGAATGTCGTCAACAAGAACTCGCGTTGGAAACCACGCACCTCACTCAACGCCAGCAAGCTACCGCCAGTCTTCCAGTAAGTTTCAATATCTCCCATGCAAGTAAGTTAATGCCACCATTCGTTGAGACAGAGATCGACGTCTTTTTTACCACCTTTGAGACCCTAGCTAATCAACTTAGCTGGCCTGCTGACCAATGGTCTACCCTTCTCAGAGTGCATCTTACAGGTAGAGATGCAGTTACTCTCAGTACCTTAGCGTCTGAGAATGACTACCAGACCCTGAAGCAAGCAGTGTTGGACGCCTACCTTCTCTCCACCGAAAGCTACCGACGAAAATTCCGTGACCATCTTAAGGCAAGTAACACCACCTTTCTAGAATTTGTCAATACAAAGAAAAGATATTTTATGAAATGGCTGGAAGCAGCACATGTCCCTACATTTGCAGAACTCATCAACCTCATGCTAGTTGAGGAATTCTAGAGACGTGTTCCCCCTTCCGTCCGTTTATATCTAGCAGATAAAGAAGAAACCGACTACATCAAATGTGCGAAGTCGGCTGACACCTACAGCCTCATCCACCAGCTGACACCATCACCAGCTCCAAATAAGAAGTCTTGGTACAACGATAAATTGAGTACAGAGGAAGCGAGCTCACAATTGTATTGTAAGTATTGCAAACTCTATGGACATACCATAGACAGATGTGTGAAGGCTCTATACAAGAGCAATGAATCTACTAAACCCAAACAGACTCCTCCTAAGTCCGGTAAGCCTGTAATGAATGTTGGTGTTCATGTTAATGATCTTTCTCTCTTCAGTAAACACCTGTATCCTGGAACTGTCTCTACCAACGGTACAGATTCGGAGGGAAGTTTCAAATTGAAGATCTTGAGGAACACAGTCTCCGTGGTGTAGTGGTAAGACACTCGCCTGGCGTTCCGCGAGCGCTATGTCATGGGTTCGTATCCTGGCCGGGGAGGATTTACTGGGCGCAATTCCTTAACTGTAGCCTCTGTTTAACGCAACAGTAAAATGTGTACTTGGATGAAAAAACGATTCTTCGCGGCAGGGGATCGTATTCCAGGGACCTGCCCGAAACGCTACGCGTACTAGTGGCTCTACAAGAATGTAACAACTCTTGTATATATCTCAAAAAAAAAAAAAAAAAAAAAAAAAAAAAAACACAGCGGCTCTCCAATCTATTATGCTGAAATCGGCTGTGTCTAACGTCGCCTACACCGGGGAAACCGTCCTTATCACTGACCTCACTGCTACCACTCCATATCCACTCGCCAGAGTCCACCTGGATTGTCCCTTCGTGACCGGTGAAGTCCAAGTCGCCATCAGGGAAAAGCCTTTTCCCATGCCTGGAGTGCAACTTCTCCTTGGCAACGACTTGGCAGAAGATCTGCATCCGTCCAACCTGATCATCAGACAAACCCCAGGTGTGTAACTCTTTAATGGATAATCCCATCTTTGAATGTTCCAGCAGAGGTTCAAGAGAGTGATAAAGTTTCTCCTCCGGTTTTGGTGACCACCCGTGCACAAGCTGCACGACCGCAACCAGCTGACACTACTGCTACCGCTGTCCCTCAAGACCCTCAGAATCTACCTCCAAATCTTACCAAGTTGGAGTTCCGTAAGTTACAGAGGGAAGATCAATCATTAACACCATTATTCTTCCAGGCTGAGACTCAACCTGACAGTATCCCTGGGTTCTTCCTAGAGAATGAATTGCTCTACCGCAGATACAGACCCAGCAAGCTGAAGGAGGGTGACGATTGGGCAAATGTCGAACAACTAGTGATTCCCACCAGCATACGGCCTGATATTCTACACCTGGCCCACGGAGCTCTTTCTCACTATGGCTTCAACAAAACCTACCACGGAATCAGACAAGACTACTTCTGGCCAGGTATGGTAAAAGACGTAAAGAAATACGTACGAGAGTGTCATATATGTCAGATGGCACGTAAACCTAACATCTCTATTCCCCAGGCTCCACTGAAACCCATCCAGGTGCCTGCGGAACCTTTCCACAGACTCATCATAGACTGTGTTGGTCCTTTACCCCGGACCAGTTCTGGCAACGCATATATAATAACTATCATGTGTCCTACCACCAGGTTCCCCATAGCAGTTCCAGTAAAGAACATTACGGCTGCTACAGTGGTGAAACACCTATTGAAGATCTTCACCCAGTATGGATTTCCAAGAGAGGTTCAAAGTGACTGGCACCAACTTCACCAGTGATCTCTTCAAGAAGACTCTGGAGGAGTTCAACATCACACAGGTACTGTCCAGCCCCTATCATCCTGCTTCACAGGGTTCTCTTGAACGTAGTCATCAGACTATTAAAGCACTCCTAAAGAAATTATGCAATAAGACTTTGAAGGACTGGGATAGACAACTTGATCTCATAATGTGCATTTTTCGAAGTCTCCCCAATGAGTCACTAGGAGTATCTCCTTATGAGATGCTCTACGGACATAAGTGCCGTACTCCTCTCAAAGCTTTCAAGGACTCTCTACGTAATGCCACCTTCATTGACCATCAGAATGTGCCTCAGTTTCTTCAAAACTTAAAACACATTCTAGAGAGAGTACGTAAATTTGCTAATGACAACCTACTGAAAGCCCAGGAGAGGATGAAGACTCATTTTGACCAGAGCAGCAAATTGAGGAAATTTAAACCAGGAGACTTCGTATTGGCATACCTTCCTATCCCAGGTTCTCCATTGAAAAACAAGTTTTCAGGACCCTACCGTATCAAGGAGTGCAGGAACAACAACTACGTTCTTGAGACTCCTGATAGGCGGCGGACGATCCAGCTGTGCCACGTCAACCTCCTGAAGCAGTATCAAGGTATTCCCCCTACTGTGCTGATATCTGTTCCTACATCTAAAGGTCCATACCTCCATAGTGAAACCTTCCCTGCTTCTCCCGAAAGCATTAACACTGAATTGGTGCTTTCCAAATCGGAAATCCTACCTGATCTTCATCCCAATTTACAGGACTATAATAGTGCTCCTTTGCCATGTTCTAATCCTATTCTCACCTGTTGACATATCTTGGTATGGTAAGTTATTCAGTCTGGCTCACAGTATTCCCGCACCATATTTTATTTGTACATTAACGTAACGTAAATTTGATTGTTCATCTTGTTTGTTTTGCACACTTTGTATTAGAGCCAAGCCTGGATATTATTTTATGTTTTGTAATTTGTTTACCATCAGTTTTCTATCAAAGTAAAGTATTTTTAAATGTTTTTTTCCCTCTGTCTTATCCTACAGTTACATCACCGTGAAGACAAATTGCAGTCTTAATTTTTTTTATTTTTCTTTTGCTTTTGTTTATTTATATGACTGGGATTCCATCTGCCTAGAGAGGCTGCGATACCACCTATTCTTCTCATCACAATATATATATATATATATATAATATATATATATATACATATATTATCTGTAAAGTACGTCAGGACATAAGTGTCCCATCAACAAAGTCAGACAATAACGCGACTTTGTCTATTGCCCAACTAGTCATCAAAAACAAAAGGTCCAAGGTCACCACTCGTGGATTATTTGACCAAGGGTCTCAAAAAACATTTGTCACACAGAAAGTGGCAGATGACTTAAAATTAAAACTTGTTCGACAGGTAAAACTGAATATATTAGGGTTCCTGACAAACACAGGACCCCAAGACTACAGAGAGGTCCAACCACTAATAAGTTTAGGTGGTTATATCCGACTTGTACAAGCCATAGTAGTTGACAAGATTCCATCTGACCTACATGTTCATGTTCTAGGGACAACAGCCAAATTCCTATAAGAAAAGGGAGTCAAGTTGTCTGATAATAAAATCACATCTGATCACCTCACCGACATGGGAATACTTGTAGGTGCAGACTATTACCACAAATTCGTCATTGGAAGTACAAAACAGCAGGGAATGAACCTATTATTGTCTGCGGGAGGCAAATTGCCCACTGGCCCAGTATTGAGGCTGAGGAAACCCCATCTGCAGACAACAAACAAGTCAACCCAGTGATGGTTGCCTGACTAAGAAAAGAACAGTCACCACTTAAGTTCAGAGACATGTCTGAAGATGAGCGTGATCCACCTGTACATAAATTGTGGGCTCTAGCAACTTTAGGAATAATCCCTGAGCAACCTAGTCCAGACGACGCATGGACGTATAAATAATACCTGGACTCAGTGATCAACAAAGATAATCAATACTGGGTCAGGCTACCTTAGAAGCTGAATCATCCTCTGCTACCAATAAATAATTTACATGGCATTTTGTGGCACCAACTCACAACGAATCGAAGTGTCCAAGTGTCCATCACGTTTCCTCGTAACACCATAATAGCCAACCAGCCTGATAGGCTACATATATTTTGCAACATCTCAGGAAATTCTTATGGCACTGTAGCCTATTTAGTGATAGACTAACAGACATGTCGGCTCACTTCTAAAGCTAGGATGGCACCGTTGAAGAAGTGGTCATCGCCACAATTAGAATTAACCTGCCTACTGTTAGAAGTCATACTGGCTCATTGTCTGACCAAAACTCTAAGTAACCTCTACTCTGAAGAAACAATGGTATGGTCAGACATAGATAATGTCAGTCAGATATGGTCAGTCGGATAATGAGGCAGTACTACAGTGGGTGAGAAACTATAATACCAAGACTCCTTACGTGGGTAACCACACTAAGGAAATCAGAGTGTTGTCAGCTGGGTACAAACTGAGATATGTACCCATCTAAGAGAATTCAACTATCTCTCCATAGGAGAGATAGTCTCTCTCTCTCTGCTGGTGGATAGCGCGCAGGACTCGTAATTCTGTGGCGCGGGTTCGATTCCCGCACGAGGCAGAAACAAATGGGCAAAGTTTCTTTCACCCTGAATGCCCCTTTTACCTAGCAGTAAATAGGTACCTGGGAGTTAGTCAGCTGTCACGGGCTGCTTCCTGGGGGTGGAGGCCTGGTCGAGGACCGGGCCGCGGGGACACTAAAGCCCCGAAATCATCTCAAGATAACCTCAAGATAGGACTGCCTTTACGGCAATTAACCAAAGCCGAGATGTGGTTCCAAGGACCTCAGTGGCTAGTCAGTGACCAGTGGCCTACACAAAAGCCACAAGTCACTGTGACCAGTGTCACTGCTCTTATTGAGACACCTGAACCAACTCGGATATTGCTAACTGATCCTAATCAGTACTCTGATCTGAATAAAATGTTAGGTGTCACACCAAGTGTATTTGATTTTGATCCTAAACGGATAGAAACGCGAGACCCTTGATTGGAAGATTAGCACGAAGCCCACTGTGCTACTACGCACAGACCAGAGAACCCAAATTAATACGAGCATAGCTCCTCTGCTGCTATTAGGTAGAGAAATAGATACCTCCTCCTCTGCCGCAATGAGCAAGAAAAATAGGTACCTCCTCTGCCACTTTGAACAAGAGAAATAGGTATCTGTTCTGGTGCACTGAACAAGAGAAATAGGTACCTCCTCTGCCGCAATGAGCAAGAGAAATAGGTACCTCCTCTGCCGCAATGAGCAAGAGAAATAGGTACCTTCTCTGCCGCAATGAACAAGAGAAATAGGTACCTCCTCTGCCGCAATGAACAAGAGAAATAGGTACCTCCTCTGCCGCAATGAGCAAGAGAAATAGGTACCTTCTCTGCCGCAATGAGCAAGAGAAATAGGTACCTCTTCTGCCGCAATGAACAAGAGAAATAGGTACTTGTTCTAGTGCTGTGAACAAGAGAAATAGGTACCTCCTCTGCCGCTATGAACAAGAAAAATAGGTACCTCCTCTGCGACTGTGAACAAGAGAAATAGGTATTTGTTCTGGCACAATGAACAAGAGTAATAGGTACCTGTTCTGGCTCTATAAACAAGAGAAATAGCTACCTCCTCTGTCAATACGAGCAAGAGAAATAGCTACCTCCTCTGCCACTTTGAACAAGAGAAATGGGGACCTCCTCTGTCGCGTTGAACAAGAGAAATAGGTACCTGTTCTGATGCTATGAACATGAGAAACTGGTACCTCCTCTGCTGCTTTGAACAAGAGAAGTAGGTACCTGTTCTTGCACTATGAACAAGAAAAATAGGTGCTTCCTCTGCCACTGTGAACAAGAGAAATAGGGACCTCCTCTGCCACTATGAACAAGAGAAATAGGGACCTCCTCTGCCACTACGAACAAGAGAAATAGGGACCTCCTCTGCCACTATGAACAAGAGAAATAGGGACCTCCTCTGCCACTATGAACAAGAGAAATAGGGACCTCCTCTGCCACTACGAACAAGAGAAATAGGGACCTCCTCTGCCACTATGAACAAGAGAAATAGGGACCTGTGAAACGAGCTAAGCTTGGTGGAATTATATATCTCAAATCATAGGGATTAAACTGTACCACGTGGTTTTACAAACTTAGAGTCACAGGGTATTCTGTACCAGGGAGGCTGGGGTGGGTCATCTCCCCAGGGATTAAGGGATTAACAAGTTCAGAAATACAAGATGGCTGTCTCCCTTGCATTAATTCAACAAGTGATGAATAATTCAATAATACAGTAATTACAGTAATAACCAATCTGGTTTAAGGTCTTAGGTTAGGTTAACACGATTGTAGAATGAAGATCAAGGTTCGTATACCGTCACAGAGAAAGTGACGTCATGTAGAAGTAGAGGGACTAGTTCATAGGCCGCCTATGACGCAGCCTGAGTCAAAGGTTAAGCGGTGAGGAGGTAGCCTCAGCCTACCGTATTATTAATTCATAACGTATAAATTCAGGCCAGTTAATACCCATTACTTTGTTCAATTAACCCTGCTTAGTAATCAGAGCTGGCGGAGTGATATTAGCTAGCTTCAGTCTTGAGGACAGGGGACCTACGACAGTGTGGTTTGAGCAGCAACTGGGAGAACAACTCCACCTCCCGGAGACCAGAACAACATCAGGCTGGTTCTTATATTATGGTAAAGTACTGCAGAGTTTGGTACAGTTTGTACCCAGTTCATGTGCCTCATAGGAATATTTCAGTTAGCAAGTGTTAAAGTTAGGGAGGGTTTCTTTTTATTTCCATTTTGTATTAATAAATTGTTTAGTATTTATGGTATTCTTGAGTTCTAAGATTAGGTTAAATTAGGAAGGGCTTATTTACATTAGGTTATGTTTGGTTAGGTTAGGTTAGGTTTCTTTAGGTTCGATAAGATTTGGCTAGGATAGATTAAGTTGACTGGGTTAGTTTAGTTTAAAGCTAGATTTCGTTTGGTTAGATTAAGATAGGTTTCCTTGTGTTAGATTAAGTTAGGTTAAGTAAAATTTAGGTTAGCTATGAATAAGTTACATTTGGTTAGTTTAGGTTTGGTGAACTTAGATAAAGGAAGGTTTAGGTTAGGTTAGTTTAGATTTGGTTACTTAAGATTTAGGTTAGGTAATGCTAAGTTGGATGTATTTGGTTAGCGTAGGTTAGGTGATGCAGACGACGAGTCACAATAACATGGCTGAAGATAACATGACCAGACCACTCACCAGAAGATGAAGAGACGGCGACGTTTCGGTCCGTCCTGCGCCATTATCAAGTTGATTGCCAATCAACAATTGACTTAATAATGGTCCAGGACGGACCGAAACGTCGTCGTCTCCTGATCTTCTGGCGAGTGGTTGAGTCATCTTAGGTTACGTAAGGTAAGAAATAAGTTAGTTTAGCCTAGGTTGGGTTAAGCTAGCCTAGGTTGAGTTAAGCTAGCCTAGGTTGGGTTAAGCTAGCCTAGGTTGGGTTAAGCTAGCCTAGGTTGGGTTAAGCTAGCCTAGGTTGAGTTAAGCTAGCCTAGGTTGAGTTAAGCTAGCCTAGGTTGGGTTAAGCTAGCCTAGGTTGAGTTAAGCTAGCCTAGGTTGGGTTAAGCTAGCCTAGGTTGGGTTAAGCTAGCCTAGGTTGGGTTAAGCTAGCCTAGGTTGGGTTAAGCTAGCCTAGGTTGGGTAAAGCTAGCCTAGGTTGGGTTAAGCTAGCCTAGGTTGGGTTAAGCTAGCCTAGGTTGGGTTAAGCTAGCCCAAGTTGGGTTAAGCTAGCCTAAGTTGGGTTAAGCTAGCCTAGGTTGGCTTAAGCTAGCCTAGGTTGGGTTAAGCTAGCCTAGGTTGGGTAAAGCTGCCCTAGGTTGGGTTAAGCTAGTCTATGTTGGGTTAAGCTAGCCTAGGTTGGGTAAAGCTGGCCTAGGTTGGGTTAAGCTAGCGTAGGTTGGGTTAAGCTAGCCTAGGTTGGGTTAAGCTAGCCAAGGTTTGGTTAAGCTAGCCTAGGTTGGGTTAAGCTAGCCTAGGTTGAGTTAAGTTAGCCTAGGTTGGGTTAAGCTAGCCTAGGTTGGGTTAAGCTAGCCTAGGTTGGGTTAAGCTAGCCTAGGTTTGGTTAAGCTAGCCTAGGTTTGGTTAAGCTAGCCTAGGTTGGGTTAAGCTAGCCTAGGTTTGGTTAAGCTAGCCTAGGTTGGGTTAAGCTAGCCTAGGTTGGGTTAAGCTAGCCTAGAATGGGTTAAGCTAGCCTAGAATGGGTTAAGCTAGCATAGGTTGAGTTAAGC
Organism: Procambarus clarkii; assembly: GCF_040958095.1. Taxonomy (NCBI): domain Eukaryota; kingdom Metazoa; phylum Arthropoda; class Malacostraca; order Decapoda; family Cambaridae; genus Procambarus; species Procambarus clarkii. Next base: position 24,591,556 of record NC_091154.1, on the reverse strand, counting down.
TAGCCTAGGTTGGGTTAAGCTAGCCTAGGTTGGGTTAAGCTAGCCTAGGTTGGCTTAAGCTAGCCTAGGTTGGGTTAAGCTAGCCTAGGATGGGTTAAGCTAGCCTTGGTTGGGTAAAGCTGGCCTAGGTTGGGTTAAGCTAGTCTATGTTGGGTTAAGCTAGCCTAGGTTGCGTAAAGCTGGCCTAGGTTGGGTTAAGCTAGCCTAGGTTGGGTAAAGCTGGCCTAGGTTGGGTTAAGCTAGTCTAGGTTGGGTAAAGCTAGCCTAGGTTGGGTTAAGCTAGCCTAGGTTTTGTTAAGCTAGCCTAGGTTTGGTTAAGCTAGCCTAGGTTGGGTTAAGCTAGCCTAGGTTTGGTTAAGCTAGCCTAGGTTGGGTTAAGCTAGCCTAGGTTGGGTTAAGCTAGCCTAGAATGGGTTAAGCTAGCCTAGAATGGGTTAAGCTAGCATAGGTTGAGTTAAGCTAGCCTAGGTAGGGTTTAAGCTAGCCTAGGTTGGGTTAAGGTAGCCTAGGTTGGCTTATGCTAGCCTAGGTTGGGTTAAGCTAGCCTAGGATGGGTTAAGCTAGCCTAGGTTGGGTAAAGCTGGCCTAGGTTGGGTTAAGCTAGTCTATGTTGGGTTAAGCTAGCCTAGGTTGGGTAAAGCTGGCCTAGGTTGGGTTAAGCTAGCCTAGGTTGGGTAAAGCTGGCCTAGGTTGGGTTAAGCTAGTCTAGGTTGGGTAAAGCTAGCCTAGGTTGGGTTAAGCTAGTCTAGGTTGGGTTAAGCTAGCCTAGGTTTGGTTAAGCTAGCCTAGGTTTGGTTAAGCTAGCCTAGGTTTGGTTAAGCTAGCCTAGGTTGGGTTAAGCTAGCCTAGGTTTGGTTAAGCTAGCCTAGGTTGGGTTAAGCTAGCCTAGGTTGGGTTAAGCTAGCCTAGAATGGGTTAAGCTAGCCTAGAATGGGTTAAGCTAGCATAGGTTGAGTTAAGCTAGCCTAGGTTGGGTTAAGCTAGCCTAGGTTGGCTTAAGCTAGCCTAGGTTGGGTTAAGCTAGCCTAGGATGGGTTAAGCTAGCCTTGGTTGGGTAAAGCTGGCCTAGGTTGGGTTAAGCTAGTCTATGTTGGGTTAAGCTAGCCTAGGTTGGGTAAAGCTGGCCTAGGTTGGGTTAAGCTAGCCTAGGTTGGGTAAAGCTGGCCTAGGTTGGGTTAAGCTAGTCTAGGTTGGGTAAAGCTAGCCTAGGTTGGGTTAAGCTAGCCTAGGTTTTGTTAAGCTAGCCTAGGTTTGGTTAAGCTAGCCTAGGTTGGGTTAAGCTAGCCTAGGTTTGGTTAAGCTAGCCTAGGTTGGGTTAAGCTAGCCTAGGTTGGGTTAAGCTAGCCTAGAATGGGTTAAGCTAGCCTAGAATGGGTTAAGCTAGCATAGGTTGAGTTAAGCTAGCCTAGGTTGGGTTAAGCTAGCCTAGGTTGGGTTAAGGTAGCCTAGGTTGGCTTATGCTAGCCTAGGTTGGGTTAAGCTAGCCTAG
>NC_091154.1:24470549-24589567 GCF_040958095.1 Procambarus clarkii | reverse complement strand
TGCCTAGAGAGACTGCGATACCACCTATTTTTCGCATCACATAAATTGGGGGCCTGTCCTAAGAGCCTTGCTCAGGTAATGCTTCTAGACCCTTCACTTAAAGTTGTGGTAACTGTACTTGGCTTTATTACAAGTTTAACTTTTCAGAACTCTTTTCTTTGAATAATTTTAATGATGCTTTATACTGTTTGCTTTCCAGATATAGCATTATATGATTGTTGGATGACTTTGGATTATGTGGTGTCTTGTGGCCACAGTCATACTCGTGATTGGTCGTTAATAATCTTTGCTGTATCCTGTGGGCTCACCATAGCCCGTGCTACTTGGAACTTTGTTCCAGGAAGTACCTAACATCACCTACACCGGAGAAACTGTCCTCATCACGGACCTAACTGCCACTACTCCTTATCCACTTGCCCTAGTCCGCCTGGATTGTCCGTTTATGCAAGGTGAAGTCCCAGTCGCCATCCGGGAAAAGCTATTTCCCATGTCCGGAGTTCAACTTCTCCTGGGCAACGACTTGGCAGAAGATCTACAACCTGCAAATTTAATCATCACGGAAGATCCCCAGGTATGTGACTTAGCAGTGGAAGATCCTATCTTGCAGTTGGTTGTAGAGTTCCATGCAACAGATTTTTACGATGTCTTCCCTCCTATTATGGTGACGAAGTGGGCCACAACTGCTTCCCCGAAACCAGCTGCTGCAGCTGTTCCTCAAGATTCTCCAAGCCTCCCACCTAATCTCACAGTACTGGAGTTCCGTAAGTTGCAGAGAGAGGATCCCTCCTTAACATCTTTATTCTTACAGGCTGAGACACAACCTAACTCTATCCTTGGTTTCTTTTTAGAAAACAAAGTGTTATACTGGCATTATAGAACCAGGAAATTTAAGGAGGACGACGGTCGGCCCAACATCAAACAACTGATAGTTCCCTACAGCCTACGATCAGATATCTTACGTCTGGTCCATGGATCTCGCTCACACTACGGATTCTACAAGACCTACAAGGCCCTGAAACAGGACTACTACTGGCCAGATATGAATCGAGATATTAAACACCTTGTCAAGAATTGTCACATGTCTTAGATGACAGGTAAGCCAAACGCTCCTCTATTAAAGGTACCAATGATGCAGGTACCAGTGTCTTTTGAGCCATTCAGCCATACCATCAACAATTATGACGAGCCTCTGTCCCAGACAAGCTCGGGTAACGTTCCTATGTTTTCTATCTCGTGTCAGAACAAGTGTGATACCATCTCCTCCAACGACCTGAGTAAGACAACCAACATCACCAAGGTATTGTCTAATCCTTCTCGTTGTACTTGGCCTGACTACACTGGTTCTAAATTATCGATCTACTCCAACATTAGGAAAGATCCTTCTCTCTAAGAACCAAATCCAAATAAACGTGCTCCTCCAGAAAACTTTATCAGCCCTCAGCCAAAATATTTTAAGACAAAACTTCCATTGCATTTGAAAGGCGTAAATCCTTTTCTTGTACTAATTCAATTCTCGCAAGCAGAACAACAGGCAAGCAGTCTACATTTTTGTTTAAAGTGTGACCAGGCTTTGACACCTGCCATTGGAGGACTGCCGAACATCAACACTCCAACACTTTCCTGTCACATTTTAATGGGGGCCTGTCCGGGAGCTTCACTCAGGTACTAGTACCAGAACATCAATTTGTGGTAAGCGTACTTCCCTTTGCTAAAGTAGCCTTTCAATATTATCATTAATTTTTATATTTATATGGTGCTGTGTGTATTGTGCATTCCGAGAGTAGCATATGGTGAGTGTGAGATAACTTTGGATTACGTTGTGACTGTAGGCCACAGTCATTCTCTTAATTGGTCATCTCTCCCTCCGTGTTATTACTCGTGTTTACCACCTTTTGTCCCTAGGATATTTCTCATATTTTCGGCAGATCATCATTTTGGTACCCTGGTACTTTGGCTTGTCTCTGGGTCAAAACACCCTATCTTCTGCAATCCGACCGAAGGAGGAAAAGAGGGCCATAGTTCCTCTAGCACGGACTTTGTTGCTGAGTTGGGACCTCAGCAGCAGTTCTCGTCACCAGTTGACACTCGCGCCCCTACACGTCGGTCAGAGATGATGATATTTACTTAGGTAGGGAATTAGCTTTCTTTTTACAGTGCACAAAGTTCGCTGATTCTGTAAGTATCATATTCATTTAGTGGGAAACCCTTGTTTATGTTCTATAGAGACTCGGCAAGGTATGCCTACATTCTTGGACTACCTAGTTCACTTTTGGAGCAATTAAATGTTTCATTTGTTTTAGAAACTCAGTTTCACTTATTTAGTAGGATTTTCTTGCCCTTATTCTCTTAAATTGAGTACCGGGTACAAGATTTCCTGCAACTTTGATTGACTAATCATTTACCATCCTATAATTAACTTTAATTGTTAAATATTAAATTCCAAAGGATAGTTACCAGTTGCCACGTTGTCCTGTTTCTGACATTTACCATATCACAACTATATTAGTGTACATTTATTTGCTATCTTTAACAATGTTTCGTCTCCAAGCTTTCCGTAACGATCCAGCTGGTGAAATAGGGACATTATGTCGTGCCAAGAGGACTGAATTACAAACTCTTGTACACGAGTATCAACTAGATGTTCCCCATGGAGCCATCAAAAATGAAATCCATAACCTAATCATGGATTACCTCTTAGATGAAAGGAAGATTGACTCTGAAAATCACGAAACTTACTCTATTGCAGATAAACCTGATTTGGCAACTATGAAACTCAAACTAGAACTCACAAAGCTTGAAAGAGCAGAGAAAAGAGGAAGCTGCAGTCAGGAAAGAACAACAAGACAGGCAGCCCTAAAGGAAAGAGAGGCGGCCCTAAGAGAAAGAGAAGCCGCCTTGAGGAAAGAAGAACAAGAACGAGAAATGGCCCTCAAGGAATGTGAGACTGCAATATTCCGTGAGCGTGAGCGAGTATAGCTTGAAGCAAAACATCGTCACCTGGAGATGCAACGCGAGCATGACAAACAGCAAGCGGCTATGGCTATAGAATGTCGTCAACAAGAACTCGCGTTGGAAACCACGCACCTCACTCAACGCCAGCAAGCTACCGCCAGTCTTCCAGTAAGTTTCAATATCTCCCATGCAAGTAAGTTAATGCCACCATTCGTTGAGACAGAGATCGACGTCTTTTTTACCACCTTTGAGACCCTAGCTAATCAACTTAGCTGGCCTGCTGACCAATGGTCTACCCTTCTCAGAGTGCATCTTACAGGTAGAGATGCAGTTACTCTCAGTACCTTAGCGTCTGAGAATGACTACCAGACCCTGAAGCAAGCAGTGTTGGACGCCTACCTTCTCTCCACCGAAAGCTACCGACGAAAATTCCGTGACCATCTTAAGGCAAGTAACACCACCTTTCTAGAATTTGTCAATACAAAGAAAAGATATTTTATGAAATGGCTGGAAGCAGCACATGTCCCTACATTTGCAGAACTCATCAACCTCATGCTAGTTGAGGAATTCTAGAGACGTGTTCCCCCTTCCGTCCGTTTATATCTAGCAGATAAAGAAGAAACCGACTAACATCAAATGTGCGAAGTCGGCTGACACCTACAGCCTCATCCACCAGCTGACACCATCACCAGCTCCAAATAAGAAGTCTTGGTACAACGATAAATTGAGTACAGAGGAAGCGAGCTCACAATTGTATTGTAAGTATTGCAAACTCTATGGACATACCATAGACAGATGTGTGAAGGCTCTATACAAGAGCAATGAATCTACTAAACCCAAACAGACTCCTCCTAAGTCCGGTAAGCCTGTAATGAATGTTGGTGTTCATGTTAATGATCTTTCTCTCTTCAGTAAACACCTGTATCCTGGAACTGTCTCTACCAACGGTACAGATTCGGAGGGAAGTTTCAAATTGAAGATCTTGAGGAACACAGTCTCCGTGGTGTAGTGGTAAGACACTCGCCTGGCGTTCCGCGAGCGCTATGTCATGGGTTCGTATCCTGGCCGGGGAGGATTTACTGGGCGCAATTCCTTAACTGTAGCCTCTGTTTAACGCAACAGTAAAATGTGTACTTGGATGAAAAAACGATTCTTCGCGGCAGGGGATCGTATTCCAGGGACCTGCCCGAAACGCTACGCGTACTAGTGGCTCTACAAGAATGTAACAACTCTTGTATATATCTCAAAAAAAAAAAAAAAAAAAAAAAAAAAAACACAGCGGCTCTCCAATCTAATATGCTGAAATCGGCTGTGTCTAACGTCGCCTACACCGGGGAAACCGTCCTTATCACTGACCTCACTGCTACCACTCCATATCCACTCGCCAGAGTCCACCTGGATTGTCCCTTCGTGACCGGTGAAGTCCAAGTCGCCATCAGGGAAAAGCCTTTTCCCATGCCTGGAGTGCAACTTCTCCTTGGCAACGACTTGGCAGAAGATCTGCATCCGTCCAACCTGATCATCAGACAAACCCCAGGTGTGTAACTCTTTAATGGATAATCCCATCTTTGAATGTTCCAGCAGAGGTTCAAGAGAGTGATAAAGTTTCTCCTCCGGTTTTGGTGACCACCCGTGCACAAGCTGCACGACCGCAACCAGCTGACACTACTGCTACCGCTGTCCCTCAAGACCCTCAGAATCTACCTCCAAATCTTACCAAGTTGGAGTTCCGTAAGTTACAGAGGGAAGATCAATCATTAACACCATTATTCTTCCAGGCTGAGACTCAACCTGACAGTATCCCTGGGTTCTTCCTAGAGAATGAATTGCTCTACCGCAGATACAGACCCAGCAAGCTGAAGGAGGGTGACGATTGGGCAAATGTCGAACAACTAGTGATTCCCACCAGCATACGGCCTGATATTCTACACCTGGCCCACGGAGCTCTTTCTCACTATGGCTTCAACAAAACCTACCACGGAATCAGACAAGACTACTTCTGGCCAGGTATGGTAAAAGACGTAAAGAAATACGTACGAGAGTGTCATATATGTCAGATGGCACGTAAACCTAACATCTCTATTCCCCAGGCTCCACTGAAACCCATCCAGGTGCCTGCGGAACCTTTCCACAGACTCATCATAGACTGTGTTGGTCCTTTACCCCGGACCAGTTCTGGCAACGCATATATAATAACTATCATGTGTCCTACCACCAGGTTCCCCATAGCAGTTCCAGTAAAGAACATTACGGCTGCTACAGTGGTGAAACACCTATTGAAGATCTTCACCCAGTATGGATTTCCAAGAGAGGTTCAAAGTGACTGGCACCAACTTCACCAGTGATCTCTTCAAGAAGACTCTGGAGGAGTTCAACATCACACAGGTACTGTCCAGCCCCTATCATCCTGCTTCACAGGGTTCTCTTGAACGTAGTCATCAGACTATTAAAGCACTCCTAAAGAAATTATGCAATAAGACTTTGAAGGACTGGGATAGACAACTTGATCTCATAATGTGCATTTTTCGAAGTCTCCCCAATGAGTCACTAGGAGTATCTCCTTATGAGATGCTCTACGGACATAAGTGCCGTACTCCTCTCAAAGCTTTCAAGGACTCTCTACGTAATGCCACCTTCATTGACCATCAGAATGTGCCTCAGTTTCTTCAAAACTTAAAACACATTCTAGAGAGAGTACGTAAATTTGCTAATGACAACCTACTGAAAGCCCAGGAGAGGATGAAGACTCATTTTGACCAGAGCAGCAAATTGAGGAAATTTAAACCAGGAGACTTCGTATTGGCATACCTTCCTATCCCAGGTTCTCCATTGAAAAACAAGTTTTCAGGACCCTACCGTATCAAGGAGTGCAGGAACAACAACTACGTTCTTGAGACTCCTGATAGGCGGCGGACGATCCAGCTGTGCCACGTCAACCTCCTGAAGCAGTATCAAGGTATTCCCCCTACTGTGCTGATATCTGTTCCTACATCTAAAGGTCCATACCTCCATAGTGAAACCTTCCCTGCTTCTCCCGAAAGCATTAACACTGAATTGGTGCTTTCCAAATCGGAAATCCTACCTGATCTTCATCCCAATTTACAGGACTATAATAGTGCTCCTTTGCCATGTTCTAATCCTATTCTCACCTGTTGACATATCTTGGTATGGTAAGTTATTCAGTCTGGCTCACAGTATTCCCGCACCATATTTTATTTGTACATTAACGTAACGTAAATTTGATTGTTCATCTTGTTTGTTTTGCACACTTTGTATTAGAGCCAAGCCTGGATATTATTTTATGTTTTGTAATTTGTTTACCATCAGTTTTCTATCAAAGTAAAGTATTTTTAAATGTTTTTTTCCCTCTGTCTTATCCTACAGTTACATCACCGTGAAGACAAATTGCAGTCTTAATTTTTTTTATTTTTCTTTTGCTTTTGTTTATTTATATGACTGGGATTCCATCTGCCTAGAGAGGCTGCGATACCACCTATTCTTCTCATCACAATATATATATATATATATATAATATATATATATATACATATATTATCTGTAAAGTACGTCAGGACATAAGTGTCCCATCAACAAAGTCAGACAATAACGCGACTTTGTCTATTGCCCAACTAGTCATCAAAAACAAAAGGTCCAAGGTCACCACTCGTGGATTATTTGACCAAGGGTCTCAAAAAACATTTGTCACACAGAAAGTGGCAGATGACTTAAAATTAAAACTTGTTCGACAGGTAAAACTGAATATATTAGGGTTCCTGACAAACACAGGACCCCAAGACTACAGAGAGGTCCAACCACTAATAAGTTTAGGTGGTTATATCCGACTTGTACAAGCCATAGTAGTTGACAAGATTCCATCTGACCTACATGTTCATGTTCTAGGGACAACAGCCAAATTCCTATAAGAAAAGGGAGTCAAGTTGTCTGATAATAAAATCACATCTGATCACCTCACCGACATGGGAATACTTGTAGGTGCAGACTATTACCACAAATTCGTCATTGGAAGTACAAAACAGCAGGGAATGAACCTATTATTGTCTGCGGGAGGCAAATTGCCCACTGGCCCAGTATTGAGGCTGAGGAAACCCCATCTGCAGACAACAAACAAGTCAACCCAGTGATGGTTGCCTGACTAAGAAAAGAACAGTCACCACTTAAGTTCAGAGACATGTCTGAAGATGAGCGTGATCCACCTGTACATAAATTGTGGGCTCTAGCAACTTTAGGAATAATCCCTGAGCAACCTAGTCCAGACGACGCATGGACGTATAAATAATACCTGGACTCAGTGATCAACAAAGATAATCAATACTGGGTCAGGCTACCTTAGAAGCTGAATCATCCTCTGCTACCAATAAATAATTTACATGGCATTTTGTGGCACCAACTCACAACGAATCGAAGTGTCCAAGTGTCCATCACGTTTCCTCGTAACACCATAATAGCCAACCAGCCTGATAGGCTACATATATTTTGCAACATCTCAGGAAATTCTTATGGCACTGTAGCCTATTTAGTGATAGACTAACAGACATGTCGGCTCACTTCTAAAGCTAGGATGGCACCGTTGAAGAAGTGGTCATCGCCACAATTAGAATTAACCTGCCTACTGTTAGAAGTCATACTGGCTCATTGTCTGACCAAAACTCTAAGTAACCTCTACTCTGAAGAAACAATGGTATGGTCAGACATAGATAATGTCAGTCAGATATGGTCAGTCGGATAATGAGGCAGTACTACAGTGGGTGAGAAACTATAATACCAAGACTCCTTACGTGGGTAACCACACTAAGGAAATCAGAGTGTTGTCAGCTGGGTACAAACTGAGATATGTTCCCATCTAAGAGAATTCAACTATCTCTCCATAGGAGAGATAGTCTCTCTCTCTCTGCTGGTGGATAGCGCGCAGGACTCGTAATTCTGTGGCGCGGGTTCGATTCCCGCACGAGGCAGAAACAAATGGGCAAAGTTTCTTTCACCCTGAATGCCCCTTTTACCTAGCAGTAAATAGGTACCTGGGAGTTAGTCAGCTGTCACGGGCTGCTTCCTGGGGGTGGAGGCCTGGTCGAGGACCGGGCCGCGGGGACACTAAAGCCCCGAAATCATCTCAAGATAACCTCAAGATAGGACTGCCTTTACGGCAATTAACCAAAGCCGAGATGTGGTTCCAAGGACCTCAGTGGCTAGTCAGTGACCAGTGGCCTACACAAAAGCCACAAGTCACTGTGACCAGTGTCACTGCTCTTATTGAGACACCTGAACCAACTCGGATATTGCTAACTGATCCTAATCAGTACTCTGATCTGAATAAAATGTTAGGTGTCACACCAAGTGTATTTGATTTTGATCCTAAACGGATAGAAACGCGAGACCCTTGATTGGAAGATTAGCACGAAGCCCACTGTGCTACTACGCACAGACCAGAGAACCCAAATTAATACGAGCATAGCTCCTCTGCTGCTATTAGGTAGAGAAATAGATACCTCCTCCTCTGCCGCAATGAGCAAGAAAAATAGGTACCTCCTCTGCCACTTTGAACAAGAGAAATAGGTATCTGTTCTGGTGCACTGAACAAGAGAAATAGGTACCTCCTCTGCCGCAATGAGCAAGAGAAATAGGTACCTCCTCTGCCGCAATGAGCAAGAGAAATAGGTACCTTCTCTGCCGCAATGAACAAGAGAAATAGGTACCTCCTCTGCCGCAATGAACAAGAGAAATAGGTACCTCCTCTGCCGCAATGAGCAAGAGAAATAGGTACCTTCTCTGCCGCAATGAGCAAGAGAAATAGGTACCTCTTCTGCCGCAATGAACAAGAGAAATAGGTACTTGTTCTAGTGCTGTGAACAAGAGAAATAGGTACCTCCTCTGCCGCTATGAACAAGAAAAATAGGTACCTCCTCTGCGACTGTGAACAAGAGAAATAGGTATTTGTTCTGGCACAATGAACAAGAGTAATAGGTACCTGTTCTGGCTCTATAAACAAGAGAAATAGCTACCTCCTCTGTCAATACGAGCAAGAGAAATAGCTACCTCCTCTGCCACTTTGAACAAGAGAAATGGGGACCTCCTCTGTCGCGTTGAACAAGAGAAATAGGTACCTGTTCTGATGCTATGAACATGAGAAACTGGTACCTCCTCTGCTGCTTTGAACAAGAGAAGTAGGTACCTGTTCTTGCACTATGAACAAGAAAAATAGGTGCTTCCTCTGCCACTGTGAACAAGAGAAATAGGGACCTCCTCTGCCACTATGAACAAGAGAAATAGGGACCTCCTCTGCCACTACGAACAAGAGAAATAGGGACCTCCTCTGCCACTATGAACAAGAGAAATAGGGACCTCCTCTGCCACTATGAACAAGAGAAATAGGGACCTCCTCTGCCACTACGAACAAGAGAAATAGGGACCTCCTCTGCCACTATGAACAAGAGAAATAGGGACCTGTGAAACGAGCTAAGCTTGGTGGAATTATATATCTCAAATCATAGGGATTAAACTGTACCACGTGGTTTTACAAACTTAGAGTCACAGGGTATTCTGTACCAGGGAGGCTGGGGTGGGTCATCTCCCCAGGGATTAAGGGATTAACAAGTTCAGAAATACAAGATGGCTGTCTCCCTTGCATTAATTCAACAAGTGATGAATAATTCAATAATACAGTAATTACAGTAATAACCAATCTGGTTTAAGGTCTTAGGTTAGGTTAACACGATTGTAGAATGAAGATCAAGGTTCGTATACCGTCACAGAGAAAGTGACGTCATGTAGAAGTAGAGGGACTAGTTCATAGGCCGCCTATGACGCAGCCTGAGTCAAAGGTTAAGCGGTGAGGAGGTAGCCTCAGCCTACCGTATTATTAATTCATAACGTATAAATTCAGGCCAGTTAATACCCATTACTTTGTTCAATTAACCCTGCTTAGTAATCAGAGCTGGCGGAGTGATATTAGCTAGCTTCAGTCTTGAGGACAGGGGACCTACGACAGTGTGGTTTGAGCAGCAACTGGGAGAACAACTCCACCTCCCGGAGACCAGAACAACATCAGGCTGGTTCTTATATTATGGTAAAGTACTGCAGAGTTTGGTACAGTTTGTACCCAGTTCATGTGCCTCATAGGAATATTTCAGTTAGCAAGTGTTAAAGTTAGGGAGGGTTTCTTTTTATTTCCATTTTGTATTAATAAATTGTTTAGTATTTATGGTATTCTTGAGTTCTAAGATTAGGTTAAATTAGGAAGGGCTTATTTACATTAGGTTATGTTTGGTTAGGTTAGGTTAGGTTTCTTTAGGTTCGATAAGATTTGGCTAGGATAGATTAAGTTGACTGGGTTAGTTTAGTTTAAAGCTAGATTTCGTTTGGTTAGATTAAGATAGGTTTCCTTGTGTTAGATTAAGTTAGGTTAAGTAAAATTTAGGTTAGCTATGAATAAGTTACATTTGGTTAGTTTAGGTTTGGTGAACTTAGATAAAGGAAGGTTTAGGTTAGGTTAGTTTAGATTTGGTTACTTAAGATTTAGGTTAGGTAATGCTAAGTTGGATGTATTTGGTTAGCGTAGGTTAGGTGATGCAGACGACGAGTCACAATAACATGGCTGAAGATAACATGACCAGACCACTCACCAGAAGATGAAGAGACGGCGACGTTTCGGTCCGTCCTGCGCCATTATCAAGTTGATTGCCAATCAACAATTGACTTAATAATGGTCCAGGACGGACCGAAACGTCGTCGTCTCCTGATCTTCTGGCGAGTGGTTGAGTCATCTTAGGTTACGTAAGGTAAGAAATAAGTTAGTTTAGCCTAGGTTGGGTTAAGCTAGCCTAGGTTGAGTTAAGCTAGCCTAGGTTGGGTTAAGCTAGCCTAGGTTGGGTTAAGCTAGCCTAGGTTGGGTTAAGCTAGCCTAGGTTGAGTTAAGCTAGCCTAGGTTGAGTTAAGCTAGCCTAGGTTGGGTTAAGCTAGCCTAGGTTGAGTTAAGCTAGCCTAGGTTGGGTTAAGCTAGCCTAGGTTGGGTTAAGCTAGCCTAGGTTGGGTTAAGCTAGCCTAGGTTGGGTTAAGCTAGCCTAGGTTGGGTAAAGCTAGCCTAGGTTGGGTTAAGCTAGCCTAGGTTGGGTTAAGCTAGCCTAGGTTGGGTTAAGCTAGCCCAAGTTGGGTTAAGCTAGCCTAAGTTGGGTTAAGCTAGCCTAGGTTGGCTTAAGCTAGCCTAGGTTGGGTTAAGCTAGCCTAGGTTGGGTAAAGCTGCCCTAGGTTGGGTTAAGCTAGTCTATGTTGGGTTAAGCTAGCCTAGGTTGGGTAAAGCTGGCCTAGGTTGGGTTAAGCTAGCGTAGGTTGGGTTAAGCTAGCCTAGGTTGGGTTAAGCTAGCCAAGGTTTGGTTAAGCTAGCCTAGGTTGGGTTAAGCTAGCCTAGGTTGAGTTAAGTTAGCCTAGGTTGGGTTAAGCTAGCCTAGGTTGGGTTAAGCTAGCCTAGGTTGGGTTAAGCTAGCCTAGGTTTGGTTAAGCTAGCCTAGGTTTGGTTAAGCTAGCCTAGGTTGGGTTAAGCTAGCCTAGGTTTGGTTAAGCTAGCCTAGGTTGGGTTAAGCTAGCCTAGGTTGGGTTAAGCTAGCCTAGAATGGGTTAAGCTAGCCTAGAATGGGTTAAGCTAGCATAGGTTGAGTTAAGCTAGCCTAGGTTGGGTTAAGCTAGCCTAGGTTGGGTTAAGCTAGCCTAGGTTGGCTTAAGCTAGCCTAGGTTGGGTTAAGCTAGCCTAGGATGGGTTAAGCTAGCCTTGGTTGGGTAAAGCTGGCCTAGGTTGGGTTAAGCTAGTCTATGTTGGGTTAAGCTAGCCTAGGTTGCGTAAAGCTGGCCTAGGTTGGGTTAAGCTAGCCTAGGTTGGGTAAAGCTGGCCTAGGTTGGGTTAAGCTAGTCTAGGTTGGGTAAAGCTAGCCTAGGTTGGGTTAAGCTAGCCTAGGTTTTGTTAAGCTAGCCTAGGTTTGGTTAAGCTAGCCTAGGTTGGGTTAAGCTAGCCTAGGTTTGGTTAAGCTAGCCTAGGTTGGGTTAAGCTAGCCTAGGTTGGGTTAAGCTAGCCTAGAATGGGTTAAGCTAGCCTAGAATGGGTTAAGCTAGCATAGGTTGAGTTAAGCTAGCCTAGGTAGGGTTAAGCTAGCCTAGGTTGGGTTAAGGTAGCCTAGGTTGGCTTATGCTAGCCTAGGTTGGGTTAAGCTAGCCTAGGATGGGTTAAGCTAGCCTAGGTTGGGTAAAGCTGGCCTAGGTTGGGTTAAGCTAGTCTATGTTGGGTTAAGCTAGCCTAGGTTGGGTAAAGCTGGCCTAGGTTGGGTTAAGCTAGCCTAGGTTGGGTAAAGCTGGCCTAGGTTGGGTTAAGCTAGTCTAGGTTGGGTAAAGCTAGCCTAGGTTGGGTTAAGCTAGTCTAGGTTGGGTTAAGCTAGCCTAGGTTTGGTTAAGCTAGCCTAGGTTTGGTTAAGCTAGCCTAGGTTTGGTTAAGCTAGCCTAGGTTGGGTTAAGCTAGCCTAGGTTTGGTTAAGCTAGCCTAGGTTGGGTTAAGCTAGCCTAGGTTGGGTTAAGCTAGCCTAGAATGGGTTAAGCTAGCCTAGAATGGGTTAAGCTAGCATAGGTTGAGTTAAGCTAGCCTAGGTTGGGTTAAGCTAGCCTAGGTTGGCTTAAGCTAGCCTAGGTTGGGTTAAGCTAGCCTAGGATGGGTTAAGCTAGCCTTGGTTGGGTAAAGCTGGCCTAGGTTGGGTTAAGCTAGTCTATGTTGGGTTAAGCTAGCCTAGGTTGGGTAAAGCTGGCCTAGGTTGGGTTAAGCTAGCCTAGGTTGGGTAAAGCTGGCCTAGGTTGGGTTAAGCTAGTCTAGGTTGGGTAAAGCTAGCCTAGGTTGGGTTAAGCTAGCCTAGGTTTTGTTAAGCTAGCCTAGGTTTGGTTAAGCTAGCCTAGGTTGGGTTAAGCTAGCCTAGGTTTGGTTAAGCTAGCCTAGGTTGGGTTAAGCTAGCCTAGGTTGGGTTAAGCTAGCCTAGAATGGGTTAAGCTAGCCTAGAATGGGTTAAGCTAGCATAGGTTGAGTTAAGCTAGCCTAGGTTGGGTTAAGCTAGCCTAGGTTGGGTTAAGGTAGCCTAGGTTGGCTTATGCTAGCCTAGGTTGGGTTAAGCTAGCCTAGGATGGGTTAAGCTAGCCTAGGTTGGGTAAAGCTGGCCTGGGTTGGGTTAAGCTAGTCTATGTTGGGTTAAGCTAGCCTAGGTTGGGTAAAGCTGGCCTAGGTTGGGTTAAGCTAGCCTAGGTTGGGTAAAGCTGGATTAGGTTGGGTTAAGCTAGTCTAGGTTGGGTAAAGCTAGCCTAGGTTGGGTTAAGCTAGTCTAGGTTGGGTTAAGCTAGCCTAGGTTGGGTAAAGCTAACCTAGGTTGGGTTAAGCTAGCCTAGGTTGGGTTAAACTAGCCTAGGATGGGTTAAGCTAGCCTAGGATGGGTTAAGCTAGCCTAGGTTTGGTTAAGCTAGCCTAGGTTTGGTTAAGCTAGCCTAGGTTGGGTTAAGCTAGCCTAGGTTTGGTTAAGCTAGCCTAGGTTGGGTTAAGCTAGCCTAGGTTGGGTTAAGCTAGCCTAGAATGGGTTAAGCTAGCCTAGAATGGGTTAAGCTAGCATAGGTTGAGTTAAGCTAGCCTAGGTTGGGTTAAGCTAGCCTAGGTTGGGTTAAGCTAGCCTAGGTTGGCTTAAGCTAGCCTAGGTTGGGTTAAGCTAGCCTAGGATGGGTTAAGCTAGCCTTGGTTGGGTAAAGCTGGCCTAGGTTGGGTTAAGCTAGTCTATGTTGGGTTAAGCTAGCCTAGGTTGCGTAAAGCTGGCCTAGGTTGGGTTAAGCTAGCCTAGGTTGGGTAAAGCTGGCCTAGGTTGGGTTAAGCAAGTCTAGGTTGGGTAAAGCTAGCCTAGGTTGGGTTAAGCTAGCCTAGGTTTTGTTAAGCTAGCCTAGGTTTGGTTAAGCTAGCCTAGGTTGGGTTAAGCTAGCCTAGGTTTGGTTAAGCTAGCCTAGGTTGGGTTAAGCTAGCCTAGGTTGGGTTAAGCTAGCCTAGAATGGGTTAAGCTAGCCTAGAATGGGTTAAGCTAGCATAGGTTGAGTTAAGCTAGCCTAGGTAGGGTTAAGCTAGCCTAGGTTGGGTTAAGGTAGCCTAGGTTGGCTTATGCTAGCCTAGGTTGGGTTAAGCTAGCCTAGGATGGGTTAAGCTAGCCTAGGTTGGGTAAAGCTGGCCTAGGTTGGGTTAAGCTAGTCTATGTTGGGTTAAGCTAGCCTAGGTTGGGTAAAGCTGGCCTAGGTTGGGTTAAGCTAGCGTAGGTTGGGTTAAGCTAGCCTAGGTTGGGTTAAGCTAGCCAAGGTTTGGTTAAGCTAGCCTAGGTTGGGTTAAGCTAGCCTAGGTTGAGTTAAGTTAGCCTAGGTTGGGTTAAGCTAGCCTAGGTTGGGTTAAGCTAGCCTAGGTTGGGTTAAGCTAGCCTAGGTTTGGTTAAGCTAGCCTAGGTTTGGTTAAGCTAGCCTAGGTTGGGTTAAGCTAGCCTAGGTTTGGTTAAGCTAGCCTAGGTTGGGTTAAGCTAGCCTAGGTTGGGTTAAGCTAGCCTAGAATGGGTTAAGCTAGCCTAGAATGGGTTAAGCTAGCATAGGTTGAGTTAAGCTAGCCTAGGTTGGGTTAAGCTAGCCTAGGTTGGGTTAAGCTAGCCTAGGTTGGCTTAAGCTAGCCTAGGTTGGGTTAAGCTAGCCTAGGATGGGTTAAGCTAGCCTTGGTTGGGTAAAGCTGGCCTAGGTTGGGTTAAGCTAGTCTATGTTGGGTTAAGCTAGCCTAGGTTGCGTAAAGCTGGCCTAGGTTGGGTTAAGCTAGCCTAGGTTGGGTAAAGCTGGCCTAGGTTGGGTTAAGCTAGTCTAGGTTGGGTAAAGCTAGCCTAGGTTGGGTTAAGCTAGCCTAGGTTTTGTTAAGCTAGCCTAGGTTTGGTTAAGCTAGCCTAGGTTGGGTTAAGCTAGCCTAGGTTTGGTTAAGCTAGCCTAGGTTGGGTTAAGCTAGCCTAGGTTGGGTTAAGCTAGCCTAGAATGGGTTAAGCTAGCCTAGAATGGGTTAAGCTAGCATAGGTTGAGTTAAGCTAGCCTAGGTAGGGTTAAGCTAGCCTAGGTTGGGTTAAGGTAGCCTAGGTTGGCTTATGCTAGCCTAGGTTGGGTTAAGCTAGCCTAGGATGGGTTAAGCTAGCCTAGGTTGGGTAAAGCTGGCCTAGGTTGGGTTAAGCTAGTCTATGTTGGGTTAAGCTAGCCTAGGTTGGGTAAAGCTGGCCTAGGTTGGGTTAAGCTAGCCTAGGTTGGGTAAAGCTGGCCTAGGTTGGGTTAAGCTAGTCTAGGTTGGGTAAAGCTAGCCTAGGTTGGGTTAAGCTAGTCTAGGTTGGGTTAAGCTAGCCTAGGTTTGGTTAAGCTAGCCTAGGTTTGGTTAAGCTAGCCTAGGTTTGGTTAAGCTAGCCTAGGTTGGGTTAAGCTAGCCTAGGTTTGGTTAAGCTAGCCTAGGTTGGGTTAAGCTAGCCTAGGTTGGGTTAAGCTAGCCTAGAATGGGTTAAGCTAGCCTAGAATGGGTTAAGCTAGCATAGGTTGAGTTAAGCTAGCCTAGGTTGGGTTAAGCTAGCCTAGGTTGGCTTAAGCTAGCCTAGGTTGGGTTAAGCTAGCCTAGGATGGGTTAAGCTAGCCTTGGTTGGGTAAAGCTGGCCTAGGTTGGGTTAAGTTAGTCTATGTTGGGTTAAGCTAGCCTAGGTTGGGTAAAGCTGGCCTAGGTTGGGTTAAGCTAGCCTAGGTTGGGTAAAGCTGGCCTAGGTTGGGTTAAGCTAGTCTAGGTTGGGTAAAGCTAGCCTAGGTTGGGTTAAGCTAGCCTAGGTTTTGTTAAGCTAGCCTAGGTTTGGTTAAGCTAGCCTAGGTTGGGTTAAGCTAGCCTAGGTTTGGTTAAGCTAGCCTAGGTTGGGTTAAGCTAGCCTAGGTTGGGTTAAGCTAGCCTAGAATGGGTTAAGCTAGCCTAGAATGGGTTAAGCTAGCATAGGTTGAGTTAAGCTAGCCTAGGTTGGGTTAAGCTAGCCTAGGTTGGGTTAAGGTAGCCTAGGTTGGCTTATGCTAGCCTAGGTTGGGTTAAGCTAGCCTAGGATGGGTTAAGCTAGCCTAGGTTGGGTAAAGCTGGCCTGGGTTGGGTTAAGCTAGTCTATGTTGGGTTAAGCTAGCCTAGGTTGGGTAAAGCTGGCCTAGGTTGGGTTAAGCTAGCCTAGGTTGGGTAAAGCTGGCCTAGGTTGGGTTAAGCTAGTCTAGGTTGGGTAAAGCTAGCCTAGGTTGGGTTAAGCTAGTCTAGGTTGGGTTAAGCTAGCCTAGGTTGGGTAAAGCTAACCTAGGTTGGGTTAAGCTAGCCTAGGTTGGGTTAAACTAGCCTAGGATGGGTTAAGCTAGCCTAGGATGGGTTAAGCTAGCCTAGGTTGCGAAAAGCTAGCCTAGGTTGGGTTAAGCTAGCCTTGGTTGGGTAAAGCTAGCCTTGGTTGGGTTAAGCTAGCCTAGGTTGGGTTAAGCTAGCCTAGAATGGGTTAAGCTAGCCTAGAATGGGTTAAGCTAGCCTAGGTTGGGTTAAGCTAGCCTAGAATGGGTTAAGCTAGCCTAGAATGGGTTAAGCTAGCCTAGGTTGGGTTAAGCTAGCCTAGGTTGGGTTAAGCTACCCTAGAATGGGTTAAGCTAGCCTAGGTTGGGTTAAGCTAGCATAGAATGGGTTAAGCTAGCCTAGAATGGGTTAAGCTAGCGTAGAATGGGTTAAGCTAGCCTAGGTTGAGTTAAGCTAGCCTAGGTTGGGTTAAGCTAGCCTAGGAAGGATTAAGCTAGCCTAGGTTGGGTAAAGCTAACCTAGGTTGGGTTAAGCTAGCCTAGGTTGGGTTAAGCTAGCCTAGATTAGGTTAAGCTAGCCTAGGTTGGGTTAAGCTAGCCTACGTTGGGTAAAGCTAGCCTAGGTTGGGTTAAGCTAGCCTAGGTTGGGTTAAGCTAGCCTAGGTTGGGTTAAGCTAGCCTCGGTAGGGTAAAGCTAACCTAGGTTGGGTTAAGCTAGCCTAGGTTGGGTTAAGCTAGCCTAGGATGGGTTAAGCTAGCCAAGGTTGGGTTAAGCTAGCCTAGGATGGGTTAAGCTAGCCAAGGTTGGGTTAAGCTAGCCTAGAATGGGTTAAGCTAGCCTAGGTTGGGTTAAGCTAGCCTAGAATGGGTTAAGCTAGCATAGGATGGGTTAAGCTAGCATTGATTACATCACAAGCACCTATATCAGCAACATCAGATTACATCATAAACATCTATATGACATCGCTATAGAAGTATGAGAACGTAACATCTTGTAGACATGTTTATAATAAACATTTTGAACACATATTGTACATACAGTGAACACATTCAAGACACATAACATACATAAATTGTACACATAATACACATAAATTAGACACATATACTTTCTAGTTTAATTTCTTAGGCCCAATCTGTTCTCACATAGAACTGACCTAAAATAAATTCTTCTTTAATCCTAATCATATTAATTTAAACCCATATGATTCATTAGCAAGAAAAAACTTGTATGTGTAGTATTTTACATATATGACCTGAAATACATGGCGAGACATGTGGCTGGACATAATGTGGCCAGATATATATGACCTGACATATGTAGCCAGAGCAGAGGTATATGGCCTGATATATACAGTATACATATGTGGCCAGATATATGTAGCCACACACATCTGAAAAAAAAAATGTTATTCCTAGTAATACTACAATAGTACTCTCTGATGGCTTCAGAAATTTAACATTATTTTATACTGAAAAATGTCATTATTGATTCATTAAAAGTCTTTAAAATGACAGTAGAAAACTTGTTGTCAATGTAATTAAATTTGCAGAAAGAATATCAAAGCAAGTCATGTAAAGAAAATGGGAGCTAGGTCACAATAAAATAAAATAGGAGTTGTAAGAAAATGGAAACTGGCCAACCATCTGAAGAAAATTGGAGCAGGAATATAATTTAAAGAAAATGGGAGCTGACACACCATTAAAGAAAGTGGAAACTAGCACATTATCTAAAGAAGAAGGGATTATTGTGCACTAATGGTTTGTGCACTAATATGACCTGAACACTACAGAAAACGGGAACTGG
This sequence comes from Procambarus clarkii, assembly GCF_040958095.1. NCBI lineage: Eukaryota > Metazoa > Arthropoda > Malacostraca > Decapoda > Cambaridae > Procambarus > Procambarus clarkii. The sequence goes on along the minus strand of NC_091154.1, from coordinate 24,571,452 downwards.
CACGCCATCAAAGAAAATGGAAACTGGAACAACATCTAAATATAATATAAGCTGGCACCCCCAATCTGAAGAATATGGAATGTGGCACAATGTCTGAAGAAAATGGGAACTGGCAAAAAATAAAGACAATGGGATTTAGCACACAGTCTAAAGAAAATGGGAATTAGCATAGTCTAAAAAATGGAAGTTAGCACACATAAAGAAAATGGGAGTTACCACTCATTATAAAGAAAATGGGAGTTAGCACACATTATAAAGAAAATGAGAGTTACCACACATTATAAAGAAAATGGGAGTTAGCACACCATATCTGAAAATGGAAACAAATAATTATAACAAGAATATATATTAGCTAAATCTAAGAGTGGACAAGCAGTCAAACGGAAAAGCAATCTAACAAACTTTACAACTGTTGCTGGCAAATATTCCTAAGAAAAATGAGTGTTAGGAAACTAAAGAAAATGGGTGTAAGCAAACATCTATAGAAAACGGGTGTTAGCAAACTAACGAAAATGGGTGTAAGCAAACATCTATAGAAAACGGGTGTTAGCAAACATCTCTAGAAAACGGGTGTTAGCAAACATTTCTAGAAAACGGGTGTTAGCAAACATCTGTATAAACCAGGTTGAATAACCATGTTAGGGCACAACAGTTAATGTAATATATCGCACAACAGGCTTCACAAAGCTGCTCATTACAGCCAACAAATTGAACGAGCTCACAGTAAATAGAGGTTAGCACAACGTAGTCACAGAAAACTTGGATTTAAGGGGTAACTTACACGGCGTGTTTGTAGGATTCTTTCTCGGATGGATTGGTAAGCAGTTTTCTCATATCCGGATGACTCAGTCGAACGCTGCTGAGGCGGATTTCGGTTAGATAAATCCAAAATATATTTTTATGTACGGTTACAAGCATCACTCGCTAGTTCATCTTGCTATATGAAGGGTTAAATGATCACTTACCATTAAGATTCAAATAGAAATATATTGGTTCGTTTTACGAAGCAATCTAAATCGAATTTTGTATTTATTTTATTCAAATTAGACATCATCTGAATAAAATTGGAAATGAATTTTTACTTGCATAAAATAATGCAAATGGAATCAAATAAAATAATAAAAACCACCGAAACACAGAATCCAAAATTAGTCAAATCAATTTAAGGATTTAAAGTCCTAAGATACAGAAAGGAATTTAGATTTTAACAATGATAATTTACTGCGGAATTGTGAACATTAGGAGGCGTTGTTAGATAGCCAGGACATAAGAGAGCTGATAATTATTGTAATATGAGACCAAGATTTGTCCACCCATAGTCCTAAACTGAGAGCACTCAAAGTAACTATGGAGTCGACCTTGCAAAATATAGAAGTAATGCATCAGTACAGAAAGTTGACTTTTGTATTATTGAATTTGGACAAACCGGAGAAGCTTTTTTTCAATTTATGTTGCCAATAAAACTTGACCTAACCAATCTAGGTTAGGCCAATCCTAATACCTGCTATCTGAGGCCTAATATGGCACATATATATGCTAGCCTAACCTAGAAATATTAATGTTTACCTTTTAGTTTGATTTTTTTCAGAGTTCTTTAAAATGAATAACACCAAATTCGACTTTCAATTTGTCTGTCATGTAGATATTTGGTCTATCGTCTACATAGTTACAAAAAGTACTTATCAGGATGATGGGTTCACTGATCAAGCGAGGGGGGGGGGGCGGTGGAGGGGACACAGAAGACATTCTGTGGTGAAGACTTTTATAACGTAATGAAATAAGTAAGCAATATGAAAATTATATAAAAATACATAATCAAAGGCTACTTATAGAGAATAAAGAAATACATAATCAAAGACTACTTATAGAGAATACAGAAATACATAATTAGAAGCTACTTATAAGAATGCACAAATACATAGTCAAATACTACTATTCAGGATATTATTACATAACCATATGCTACTTAGAAAGAATACATAAATATGTAACCAATGCTACTTATTATACAGAAATGCATACACAAAACCTAATTACTATGAAAACACATAATCAAATGCTGTTCATTGTGAACAAGTAAGACATATCCCACAGTTGGAGAACACTATGTAAGAACATAACAGGAAGATCATAACTAGGAATATGTAGCCCCAAATCCATACATCATATGCGGTACACATGCAACCAAAGAGTATATTTTGTAATTATATACATATATGACGAAATTTTAAAGTTTGTTGAACATTATGTTATTGATCACATTAGGTCGTTACTGACACTGGCACTAGGTGAACTGGTGACTGATACAAGTAGAACTAGTGACTAGTACTAGGTGAACTGGTGACTGATACAAGTAGAACTAGTGACTAGTACTAGGTGAACTGGTGACTGATACAAGTAGAACTAGTGACTAGTACTAGGTGAACTGGTGACTGATACAAGGTGAACTAGTGACTAGTACTAGGTGAACTGGTGACTGATACAAGGTGAACTAGTGACTAGTACTAGGTGAACTGGTGACTGATACAAGGTAAACTAGTGACTAGTACTAGGTGAACTGGTGACTGATACAAGGTAAACAAGTGACTAGTACTAGGTGAACTGGTGACTGATACAAGGTAAACAAGTGACTAGTACTAGGTGAACTAGTGACTGATACAAAGTGAACTAGTGACTAGTACTAGGTGAACTGGTGACTGATACAAGGTAAACAAGTGACTAGTACTAGGTGAACTGGTGACTGATACAAGGTAAACAAGTGACTAGTACTAGGTGAACTAGTGACTAGTACTAGGTGAACTAGTGACTAGTAGTGGCAATGACCCTGTAGACCGCGTGTTTTGGTTTCCCCCCGCACGGTCTATGGGGCAGGTGGGGATATACATATTTTTTCTGATGGACGGTCGTTGGAGCAGGGGAGAGGGGGGGGGGGTGGATTTTCAATTTTTTGCCTAACAACCTGCCTCAGCCCAGTTTTTTATTTTTTTTATTTTTTGTGTATCATTTATCAAACTATTTTCTTCCATCACAAACAATTTGCAAAATGAGAATACAAAGGTTCGCTCCAAAGTCCAGCCATTTCGCTCAAGGGTATTAAAAGGCCGCCTCCCGCCACACCCAAGTCTCGGCACCTCGGTGACCCAACACAGACATCATAAATCATCAGTGACGTCAGTCAATCTTCATCTCCCCTGAATAAGTCCGTTTTCTGTAATAGCATAATTTAAACCAATTTTCTTAATGTTTCCCATTTTCAAAGTACATTTTCTAGATAAGATCACATATTGAACATAAGAAATGAAATTGCAAAAGCCCTTTTGCAGGATCTCCTATTTACTTCCAATCTATGTTAACCAAAACATCAACTAGCGCTATTAGATGAACTGCTGTAGGTCTATTCCCTATTAATATTCCATTTCAATAATAACACTCCATTAATATTCAGAAGGGCCTATTTATCACCCTTACTCATCTGGAAGCTTTTATATGTGTAGTGACCAGCCAAAGGATCGTTTACTGAGCATTGGAATGGATGAAATCTACCATCATCCATTCGCATGTAGCAAAGGGGAACAACACAGAACATGAACTAACATGTATCTCAGCGTTCACTCCTGTTACCGAACCAGTATTTACCCAGGACTGTTTCCTAAATCTAAAACTTATCCAATTTATACCCATTTTTTCATGTTCTGTCTCGTGTTGAAACTTTTAATAGGCTATTAATATCCCCCTTCGTCATGTCCATTCATCCACTCACACACCTCTATCTTCTCACCCCCTAATTCTTCGCCTTTCTAGAGAATGTAAATTAAACTTTGTCAGTCTTTCTTCAAGGATCGTTAATCAGGCATTGGAAATAAAATAAAAATCCACTATCTCCCATTCGTATGAAACAGACCCAGACATGGAGACTGCAACAGGAATTCAGTAGTATTCCCAAGTGCATGCAAATACATGTTATTATATCATTTTTCAAAACAGGCTACACCAACTCTCAAACATTTTTATTTAATTCCTCTTTCACTGCTTGTTCTGTGTACGTCTCGCAATCGCTCAAAAACATGCCCCCCCCCCACACCTTAAAGTAGCATATGCAGGCGATGAGTCACAATAACGTGGCTGAAGTATGTTGACCAGACCACACACTAGAAGTTGAAGGGACGACGACGTTTCGGTCCGTCCTGGACCATTCTCAAGTCGACCATTCTCCAGTCTATTTTCGGTCCAGAACAGACCGAAACGTCGTCGTCCCTTCAACTTCTAGTGTGTGGTCTGGTCAACTTACTGTAGCATATAACAAATCAAAATACTCATGCTGTGTACCTATATATGAATTACATTGAGTAGAAGCTGCTTTGTATGTTTTAAAATAGGTTTCTGCAGTTACCTTCATTCTGATGTTCTCATCCCCAATGCGGTTTGATTCACAATGGGGACATTGCTTTTAGCCAATGTCACACAAGCGGTTCCGTGGAGGGTATCCACCTCTCATTAAAACATTCTCTTAATCTCTTTCAATAACTCAACTGTACTCTGTAAGCGTCATCACAGGCTATGCTCTGATGCCTTGCAGTATTTTCCTGATGCCTTTTGCTCGTATTTTCGCTCATTGTTCATATTTTTCTGTTATATGATTCATCGGCCCTATCAAACCAACCTAACCTAGCCTTACCTATAATAAACTAACAAATGCATTGTACAGTAATTTTCGAAAAGATTTTCGAAAAGCTTATTTCAATAGCCTAAGAATTTTTGGGGGTCAAATAGATTGGAAAGTCTTGAGCATGGAGGGTGGGCCGGTCTTGGAGCGAGATATGAACCCAACGATAGGTGACGTAAAAGGGTATTTTGATGTGGATTCAAAATATCCCTTATTTAAAAATATTCTAAGCAAAGCACAGAAATGTTGTGTACCATACAAATTGAATATATCGAATATTAATGACCCAAATTGGATAAGAAAGAATCTGAAGAACCTTATAGGAAAGAGAGCGTGGTACAAAAGAATTAAAAATGGGGAAGTCAGTTTAGAACAGGAATTCGTACAACTGGTTAGAAATGTTAAAAAAAAAAGAGATAAGGAAAGTAAAAAGAAACTATAAAGTTCACATAGCAGGGCAAGCAAAGACAAATCCTTAAGGGTTTTTTCAATTATATCGAACAAACCTCCTGGACGCAGGTTCGAATCCTCGTCACAGTCCTTGTGGATTTGTTCTTTATATCGAACAAAGATTAGGGAAAGGAGAGGTCCATTAAAAACTAAAACAGGTCAAATAACAGATAGTGATGAAGAGATGAGTAGTATTTTTAATAAATATTTTATAACTGTATTTACTAAAGAGGAACTTAACAATATGCCTTCAGCCGAACAAATCTATGTGGGTGGGGACGAGGACAGGTTGACGAGTTTAGCAGTTACCAGGAAAGATATAATTAAACAAATAGTAAAATTCAAACCAAACAAATCCCCAGGCCGGATGAAGTGTTTGCCAGGGTGCTTAAAGAATGCAAAGAGGAGCTTTGTGACCCACTGTCTACCATATTTAATAAATCAATAGAGTCAGGCAGAGTGCCAGAGTCATGGAAGGTAGCTAATGTGGTACCAATTTATAAGTAAGGAGATAGATCACTTGTGTCAAACTATCGGCCAATTAGCCTAACGTCTATTGTGGGAAAGTTACTTGAATCGATAATTGCAAATGCAATTTATCTTCATTTTGAAAAACATAAATTAATAAATGAGTCGCAACATCGTTTTACAAATGGCCGTTCATGTTTAACAAATTTGCTATCTTTGTTGAGGTAGTTAATAGTGGTAAGGATTGTGATGTTGTGTACTTTGACTTTAGCAAAGCTTTTGAAACAGTCCCACATGAAAGATTGATTAAAAAGAAAGAGGCTCATGGTACTGGGGGTGCTATATTAAGTAGGATTAGGGCATGGCTATATGAAAGGAAACAGAGTTAGCATAAATGGGGTTAAGTCAGAGTAGAAAAATGTTGTAAGTGGAATGCCTCAAGGCTCTGTCCTAGGACCTCTGTTGTTTATAATATATATATATATATATATATATATATATATATATATATATATATATATATATATATATATATATATATATAATAATAATAATAATAATATTTTATTTAGGTAAGGTACATACATACAATAAATTTTTACAAAGATTGGTTGACTTATAGGTAGAGCTAGTACATACAATGCCTAAAGCCACTATTACGCAAAGCGTTTCGGGCATGATAAACTTAAATGACAAGCTTAATACTAATTGAGCATAATGAGTAGATGAAAACAAGAAATGAAAACATAGATGAAAAAGCAGCACAAATACAAATATGTCAACAAACAGCGCTCTTTAAAGAAAAACAGACATTGGTTGACAATAGAAGGGTAAGGTAGGTTACAGGGAATTTATTAGGTATAGCTTCGTTTTTAACTTAAACTGGTTGAGCGAGGTACAGTCTTTAACATGGTCGGGATGGTCATTCCACATTCTGGGCCCCTTGATTTGTAGAGCATTTCTAGTTTGATTAAGTCGTACTCTAGGAATATCAAAACTGTATTTATTTCTGGTGTGGTGCTCATGGGTTCTGTTACAACCTTCTATGAAGCTTTTGAGATCAGGATTGGTATTATAGTTTAGCGTTTTATATATGTATAATACACATGAGAGAATGTGCAGAGACTTAATGTCTAACATATTCAGAGATTTGAGTAGGGGTACCGAGTGATGTCTGGGGCCAGAGTTGGATATTGTCCTAATAGCAGCTTTGTGTTGAGTAATTAGAGGACGTAAGTGATTTTGGGTAGTAGAGCCCCAAGCACAAATACCATAGTTGAGATATGGATAGATAAGGGAGTAATAGAGAGTCACCAGGACAGGGCGTGGTACATAATATCTGATCTTAGAAAGAATGCCCACAGTTTTTGAAACTTTTTTTGATATATTTAGAATGTGTCCCTGGAAATTCAGCTTGTGGTCAATGAGAATGCCAAGGAATTTGCCATCTAATTTGTTACAAATTTGGGTATTGTTTATTTTGAGATTTATTTGATTAGAGGATTTATTGCCAAACAGAATATAGAACGTTTTGTCAATGTTAAGGGTGAGTTTGTTGGCAGTTAGCCAAAGATGGACTTTATTAAGCTCAGTATTTACTGTGGCATTTAGAGCAAGGGGATCAGGACTGGAGTAAATGAAGGTTGTGTCGTCAGCAAATAGAATTGGTTTGAGGTGTTGGGAGGCATTTGGAAGGTCATTAATGTAGATGAGAAAGAGGAGAGGGCCAAGTATGCTGCCCTGAGGAACACCAATGTTGATGGGTAGGGTGGGAGAAATTGTATTATTCACAGAAACATATTGGAGCCTGTCAGTAAGGTAGGATTTGAGGTATTGTAGGGAGTGTCCTCTGACTGCATAATGATGTAATTTAAGAAGAAGGTTTTGGTGGTTGACAGTATCAAAAGCTTTACGCAGGTCCACAAATAACCCAACAGGGAACTCATTATTATCAAGAGCTGTATGAATCGAGTTAAGCATACTAATAAGTGCATCGTTAGTGCTTTTTTTGGGTCTGAAGCCATATTGGCAAGGGCTAAGTATATTGAGTTTGGCTAGATATGAGTAAAGCTGCTTATAGATTAGTTTTTCAAAAATTTTTGACAAGTTTGGCAGGATTGATATAGGTCTGTAGTTGTTAACATCTGTGAGATCACCACATTTGTGGACAGGCGTTACTCTCGCTTTTTTTAGAATATCTGGAAAGGTTTGGAGTTCAAGTGACTTGTTGAAGAGCAAGGCAATAGCAGGGGCTAAAGATCTGGAGGCTTTTTTGTAAATTAAAGTTGGTATCTCCTCAAGGGCACTAGACTTGGTTTTAAGGGAAAGGATTATCTCATTGACGTCAGTGGAATTAATAGGCTTTAGGTACAGAGACTGTGGATAGTTACCTGTAAGATAGTCCTTAATGTCAGTACTGGAAGATGGAATATCATTTGCAAGGGATGAACCAATGGAAGAGAAGAACCTATTGAACTCAATAGCAGAATCAGAGGCTGAAAGCTGACCATCGTTATTAGACAGGAGAGTCGGTTTGTTATTTAAAGACTTCTTTGATCCCAATATTTGTGAAATTGTGCTCCAAGTTTGTTTAATGTTGCTCTTTATTTGGGTAAATTTATCTTCGTAGTATTTAGTTTTGGCTCGTCTAATTATCTTAGATAGCAATAATGAGTAATTCTTTGAGAATTCTTTGGAGACAATTCCTAACCTATACTTCTTCTCAAGGTCATGTTTTTTATTAATAGATTTAAGTATTCCCTTTGTAAGCCAGGGATTGTTAAGCCTTTTGGTTGTGACTTGTTTTGTAAGCATAGGACAGTGGGAATTATAAAGGCTAATATAAATATATATATATATATATATATATATATATATATATATATATATATATATATATATATATATATATATATATACATATTTGAGTAGCAACATTTGCAAATTTGCCAATGATACAAAAATCGGTTGGGAAATTAACACAGAAGAAGACTCACTTTCACTCCAAGTTGATCTAAATAGGATTTTGAAATGGTCAAAAGATTGGCAGATGCAGTTTAATGCTGATAAATGTAAAGTTTTGATGCTAGGTAATGATGATAGAGTTACAAGATACGAGCTGGATGGTGTTGAGATTGCGAAGTCGGATTACGAAACGGATCTGGGAGTTATGATTAGTAAGAATTTATAACCAAGGGATCAATGCATGAATGTTCGTAATAAGGCAAATAGGACATTAGGATTTATTAATTGAAGCGTTAGTAACAAGACACCTAATGTTGTTTTCAGCTATATATTGAAGTAGGCTAATAAATCTAATAATAACATATTAGCTGTAATCCAGGGTGGAATGGATGTTAGAAGTAGACATTATCAGCTCTAACAGTTAACTCGTGCTCTGGATGGGATGCGCATAGGTATATTTAGTAGAACAATACTGGAATTGTTACAAATTGGGATAATTTGGAGGAATTTAGCTAATGTTGTGTTAGGATAGGCTAGGTTAGGTCTGGTTTGGTAGAATTGATGATAGAAAACACATCTGGAAATTGGAAATAGCTAGACGAACACAGCACTAGCTCTATGAATTGGTCTTGGGAATGGGGGATGTTGTGCCAAGACTTGATTCTAGATATTGGAAGTTTAGGTGGAATAGGTGAAAGCTTGGGTAAAATGCACTTTAGCTGTGCTATGATTCAAAACATTTTGGGCACATTGGTGGAAATTGTCTTAAATTAGGGTAAATATTGGTGGGACAGCATAAATTTTGCCAACTTTTATTCAAATCGGGCTTTGGATATGCTAGGTCAGGTTAGGTGAGGTTATGTAGGGTGGGATGAAATAGCTGAAAATGTGGATAAAAATGGGCTTTAGCTGTGCTATGATACAAAACATTTTGGGTATCTTTGGTGTAAATTGTCTTAAATTAAGTTAAATATAGTGGGGAGAGCATAAATTTTGCCAACTTTTATTCAAATCTAGATTTGGTTATGCTAGGTCAGGTTAAATAAGGTTGTATAGGGTAGGTTAGAATAGGTGAAAATGTGGGTAAAAATGGACTTTTGGTTGTGCTACGATACAAAACATTTGGGTATATTTTGTGGAAATTGTCTTAAATTAGGTGGAATTTAGGTGGGAATAGCTTAAATTTCACTACCTTTAAGCAAATCTAGCTTTGGATATGCTAGGTCAGGTTAGGTAAGGTTGTGTAGGGTTGGATATATAATATCTTAGTGGTAATGATCTAGCTTGTTCAGAAAATAGAGTAAATTACCCTATTAGGGTTAGAGTCATAGCTATCATTTGTAATGGATGGGCAGAGGCTACATAGGGATGTATGTGAGGATATGGGCACTATGGTCTTTGGAATGGGGTATGTCATGTCAAGACTGGATGTTGGATATTGAAAGTATGCATTAAATTCAGATGGCATAGATCAAACTTGGATAAATTGGGCCTTAGTTATGCTATGATAGGGTAAATTTGGTGGGAATTATCTAAAATTCAGTAAATTTAGGTATATTTGTGCAAATTTGGTGGAAATTCTCTTAAATTAGGTGAAATTTAGGTGGGTTAGCTCAAATTTGGTCAACTTAAATAAAGTATCACTTTGGATGTGCAAGGTCAGGTTAGGTGAGGTTGTGTAGGGTAGGATATATAATATCTTAGGGATAATGAACTAGCATGTTCATAAAATAGTGGAAATTTACTTTCTTAGGTTTGAGCTGTAGCAAGCTCATGTAATGGATGGACGGTGACATAGGCTTGTGTGTGAGGATATGGGATGCTTATATTTAGTCAGGTTTAGCTTTGCTAGGTTGAATTGGGTTAAATTTGGGAAGTATAAGTATAAATTTTGCTAGATTTAGATGAATTTAGGTTCTAATTGGTTGCATTTTTGATAGGATATAGTAAATTTGCTTAACTTATCATTGAAATTACTAACTTCACCTGTCCCTAACATAATTTAGGCTAGCACCAATAATTCTGTTGGTTGGTTAGCCTAAATAAATATATGTGACATGATTGAAGAGGCTGTAACAAGGGGGGTATTAATAAAGCATTAAAACAATGGACACATGTTAGATGAATAGTTTGGCACTATTAATGTTGCAACATTAATGGAAAATGTATGTGTGTGTTTTTATATTGAGCTCATAGGATGTCAGACGTGTCATTCATTCATGCGAAATTCTGACTTTGGGGAGTTGGATAAACTCAGTATATTATAATTAATTTTTTAAACATTCCTAAAAAAATATTATGTAAATTGAGTATTGTTTGGCCGAGTTGGCTGTGATTGTATTTGTACAAATAGCATAATAATTATAATTGTGCAAGTTGTGTATTAATTGTGCAGGTTATGTATTTTGCATAAATTGTATGATGATTGCAATTATGTATTGATTATATCCCAACAAACTGTGTATTGTTTGTGCAAGTTGTGTATTAATTGTACATGTTTTGTATATGTATTTGTGGAATTGTGTAGTTGTGTATTTAGTGTATATGCACTAGTTCTATATAGTGCATATAGTATATGCCTATATGCACATTAAAGTATATTGCATATATATATTGTTCATATTTGGGTTAGTTGTGTATTGATTATATTTTTGTGTAAGTTGTGAATTAATTGTGTATATGTTGTAGTTGTATTAGGTGAATTGTGTATTTGTGCTGGTTGTGTATTTACATATTTCGGCTAGTTATGTATTGTATGTATTTATGCTGAACATGTATTTAATTGTATTTATGCAAATTGTGTAATTATGAACGATGCATAATAATTGTGCAAGTTGTGTATTAATTGTGTATGTTGTGTAATTGTATATGGACGAATTGTTTATTTGTACCTTTGAGTATTGATTGCCATCGTGCAAGTTGGGCAATTATATACCAAGTTTGTCTGTATTAATTGTGCAGAGATGTGTATAAATTACACAATTGTGCAATAATTATCCATGTTTTATAATAGTTTTGTGCGAATAGTGTATTAATGCAAGTTGTGTTTTTAGTTTGCTGAAGTGGAACTAGTACAACTGTATTTTTTTGTGAGAATTGTGTATATGTGAAAGTACTGTGTATGTTATCTGAAAAGTAGTTCTTGATGCGCAAATGTGAAAGTGTATTTGGTTTATGAGACAAAGCGTGGATATTTTGTGAAAATTATGTTTATGGAATTGTGTAATTTTAGTGAAAACGCTTTTTGACTGTATGAGCATATATGAAATTCGATATAGTTATACAAATACCATACTTTATGCAAATGTTATACTTTGAGTATATATGTAATATTTGTGTAAATGGTATATTTTGTGTGTATTATATATATAAGAATATATATATATATATATATATATATATATATATATATATATATATATATATATATATATATATATATATAGATATAGATATGATGCACAACTTGCCTAAACACGCAAGTGAAGTTATACAACTTTAGAACACTTTCCCACCAGGAGACTCGAACCCTAGTCAGCATAGAAGCCTTCCAGCAACTGGCATAACAGGTACGCCTTTAACGTAACGTACTAGGGTTCGAGTCTCCTGGTGGGAAAGTGTTCTAAAGTTGTGTGTATATATATATATATATATATATATATATATATATATATATATATATATATATATATATATATATATATATATATTGTGTAGACATATTTTGTGTGTAAACGGCATATTTTGTGTAAGAATAATATAGTTTGTACATAAATGTCATATCTGGTGTGTAAATGTTGTATTTTCTGTGTAAATTGAATGTTTGTGTGGAATTGCTTTGTGCTTAAATGATATATTGAGTGTAAATGTCAATGTGTTTTATTGCGTGTAATTTTGATTTTGTGCATTTTTAGTGTGAGTACAAGTGCTGCATTTTGTGTGTTTATGATGTTAAATTAATATATTTTTGTGCTCCTTAACACAACCTTAGCTTTTTATGAATAATTACTAATGTATTTATTCCAATGAGACATATACACCCTGGTTTATCCATTTGTATAGTGTGTAAATGGTATTTAATAATATTTTGAACTCGCTGGAATAATATGAATACCTGACTGATTGGTGTACATTAATATGAATTAACAGTACAAATAATTAAGATTACTTGGGGTTAATGAGCTTTGGGGTTACTGAAATCTTATTCTTAATACATTTTAGGGTTTCATATAGCATAAATTACATTACAATGGTGGTAAAACAGGATATTATCTATGCATGTATGGGTTGTGGAGTATGTGTATGTGTGTATGTGTGTATGTATGTATGTATGTATGTATGTATGTATGTATGTATGTATGTATGTATGTATGTATGTATGTATGTATGTATGTTTGTATGTTTGTATGTATGTATGTATGTATGTATGTATGTATGTATGTATGTATGTATGTATGTATGTATGTATGTATGTATGTATGTATGTATGTTTGTATGTTTGTATGTATGTATGTATGTATGTATGTATGTATGTATGTATGTATGTATGTATGTATGTATGTATGTATGTATGTATGTATGTATGTAAGCATGTATGTATGTATGTTTGTATGTTTGTATGTATGTATGTATGTATGTATGTATGTATGTATGTATGTATGTATGTATGTATGTATGTATGTATGTAAGTATGTATGTATGTATGTACGTATGTACGTATGTATTTGTGACTGTTGGTTTAGAAACAAGTTAGTTGATTTGTGTAGCAAGACTGAGATTTTCGAGGTCTAGGAATGATTAACCAACGAGTATACTGGCCAGGATCCAGCTGAGTTGCTAGATGGATGAATTGCAGTGAGACATTTGGGCAGCTATTTGTTGGATGTGAGTACAGCTGACTAACCTATGAGCGCAGCTGTTAGGACAGCTGACCTGCTATGCTGCCAGATGTACGATTCAGATGAATTGCGGTACGACATTTGGGTAGCTATTTTATTTTTGAATTTATCATTGCATAATGTATGATCAAAGTTGTGGATAAATGTATATTCTTACACCTCTGATGAAGTTAGGTTATGCAGGCGTCACTCATAGTTGAAAAGTCAGCATGCTGGGGGGCCTTGACACCCATCTGTTAATGGGAGGCCATATTTTATCCCTATACCTGGGCCAGTTTTTGTGAAGTCGCTAAAACAACAAACGGGTCTTATTACTGTAGAATGCATTTGTTAGTTTATTATAGGTAAGGCTAGGTTAGGTTGGTTTGATAGGGCCGATGAATCATATAACAGAAAAATATGAACAATGAGCGAAAATACGAGCAAAAGGCATCAGGAAAATACTGCAAGGCATCAGAGCATAGCCTGTGATGACGCTTACAGAGTACAGTTGAGTTATTGAAAGAGATTAAGAGAATATGCTAATGAGAGGTGGATACCCTCCTCGGAACAGCTTGTGTGACATTGACTAAAATCAATGTCCCCATTGTGAATCAAACCGCATTGGGGATGAGAACATCAGAATGAAGGTAACTGCAGAAACCTATTTTAAAACATGCAAAGCAGCTTCTACTCAATGTAATTCATATATAGGTACACAGCATGAGTATTTTGATTTGTTATATGCTACAGTAAGTTGACCAGACCACACACTAGAAGTTGAAGGGACGACGACGTTTCGGTCTGTCCTGGACCGAAAATGGACTGGAGAATGGTCGACTTGAGAATGGTCCAGGACGGACCGAAACGTCGTCGTCCCTTCAACTTCTAGTGTGTGGTCTGGTCAACATACTTCAGCCACGTTATTGTGACTCATCGCCTGCATATGCTACTTTAAGGTGTGGGGGGGGGGGGGGCATGTTTTTGAGCGATTGCGAGACGTACACAGAACAAGCAGTGAAAGAGGAATTAAATAAAAATGTTTGAGAGTTGGTGTAGCCTGTTTTGAAAAATGATATAATAACATGTATTTGCATGCACTTGGGAATACTACTGAATTCCTGTTGCAGTCTCCATGTCTGGGTCTGTTTCATACGAATGGGAGATAGTGGATTTTTATTTTATTTCCAATGCCTGATTAACGATCCTTGTAGAAAGACTGACAAAGTTTAATTTACATTCTCTAGAAAGGCGAAGAATTAGGGGGTGAGAAGATAGAGGTGTGTGAGTGGAAGAATGGACATGACAAAGGGGGATATTAATAGCCTATTAAAAGTTTCAACACGAGACAGAACACGAAACAATGAGTATAAATTGGATAAGTTTTAGATTTAGGAACGAGTCCTGGGTAAATACTGGTTCGATAACAGGAGTGAACGCTGAGATACATGTTAGTTCATGTTCTGTGTTGTTCCCCTTTGCTACATGCGAATGGATGATGGTAGATTTCATCCATTCCAATGCTCAGTAAACGATCCTTTGGCTGGTCACTACACATATAAAAGCTTCCAGATGAGTAAGGGTGATAAATAGGCCCTTCTGAATATTAATGGAGTGTTATTATTGAAATGGAATATTAATAGGGAATAGACCTACTGCAGTTCATCTAATAGCGCTAGTTGATGTTTTGGTTAACATAGATTGGAAGTAAATAGGAGATCCTGCAAAAGGATTTCTGCAATTTCATTTCTTATGTTCAATATGTGATCTTATCTAGAAAATGTACTTTGAAAATGGGAAACATTAAGAAAATTGGTTTAAATTATGCTATTACAGAAACGGACTTATTCAGGGGAGATGAAGATTGACTGACGTCACTGACGATTTATGATGTCTGTGTTGGGTCACCGAGGTGCCGAGACTTGGGTGTGGCGAGAGGCGGCCTTTTAATACCCTTGAGCGAAATGGCTGGACTTTGGAGCGAACCTTTGTATTCCCATTTTGCAAAATTGTTTGTGATGGAAGAAAGCAGTTTGATAAATGATACGTAAAAATTAAAAAAAAAATAACTGGGCTGAGGCAGGTTGTTAGGTAAAGAAGTAAAAATCCCCCCCCCCCCTCCCAGGCCCCATAGACTGTGGGGAGGGGGGGGGGAGAACCAAAACGCACGGTCTCCGGGCCCATTTCCACTACTGTGACTAGCACTAGGTGAACTGGTGACTGATACAAGGAGAACTAGTGACTAGCACTAGGTGAACTGGTGACTGATACAAGGTGAACTAGTGACTAGCACTAGGTGAACTAGTGACTATCACTAGGTGAACTAGTGACTAGCACTAGGTGAACTGGTGACTGATACAAGGAGAACTAGTGACTAGCACTAGACGAACTAGTAACTAGCACTAGGAAAACTGGTGACTAGCTCTAGGTGAACTAGTGGCTAGCACTAGGTGAACTAGTGACTAGTAGTAGAGAAACTAGTTACTGATACTGATAGGTTGTGTGGTCCTCTGGTTAGGTCTATTACCAGGGGATCCCACAACTAGTAAAGTAGTTAAGTAATACCAACATTCTTGATTAGATTTAGATGAGGTTTTGACCGACATGAACTACCCTAGTTGAGTTACCTAGTTAGGTGACGCCTGTCAGTTCAGGCGACTAGATGACCCTACCATTGCCAGATTGGGGTGACAACCGTTCAAGACGGTAACGAGGTGATTCGACCAACACCATGCGATAACGAGTGAGGCGACCATCACCACTCTACAGGACCGTCACCACTCGAGAGTAACGACCTCCAAGGACACTCTACACAGGACCTACCTGGGATCCTCCCGCTGCTCCGGGTTGGTGTACATGGGACTGCGCACGTCTGGTTGACTCAGGCGCGCAGAGCCGCCCATTGCTGCGCTCAACATGGTGGGCAAGGAAGACTAGGCCCGCGGCCTCTCACACTCTACCTGTTGAAGAGAATATGAGTGTGAGTGGTGACTTCACGCACCCTTTGTACAGGTGTGAGTGGTGACTTCACGCACCTTTTGTACAGGTGGGAGTGGTGACTTCACGCACCCTTTGTACAGGTGGGAGTGGTGACTTCACGCACCCTTTGTACAGGTGGGAGTGGTGACTTCACGCACCCTTTGTACAGGTGTGAGTGGTGACTTCACGCACCTTTTGTACAGGTGGGAGTGGTGACTTCACGCACCCTTTGTACAGGTGGGAGTGGTGACTTCACGCACCCTTTGTACAGGTGTGAGTGGTGACTTCACGCACCCTTTGTACAGGTGTGAGTGGTGACTTCACGCACCTTTTGTACAGGTGACTACTTGGTTATGGGACAATTACCCATTGTTTGGGAGATGGGGAGGTCACTTAATGGGTCCCAGGACAGTCACAGAGACACATAATGGGTCCAGGACAGTCACAAAGACACATAATGGGTCCAGGACAGTCACAGAGACACATAATGGGTCCAGGACCGTCACAGAGACACATAATGGGTCGAGGACCGTCACAGAGACACATAATGGGTCCAGGACCGTCACAGAGACACATAATGGGGCCAGGGCCGTCACAGAGACACATAATGGGTCCAGGACAGTCACAGAGACACATAATGGGTCCAGGACCGTCACAGAGACACATAATGGGCCCAGGACCGTCACAGAGACACATAATGGGTCCAGGACCGTCAAAGAGACACATAATGGGTCCAGGACAGTCACAGAGACACATAATGGGTCGAGAACCGTCACAGAGACACATAATGGGTCGAGGACCGTCACAGAGACACATAATGGGTCCAGGACCGTCACAGAGACACATAATGGGTCCAGGACCGTCACAGAGACAGATAATGGGTCCAGGACCGTCAAAGAGACACATAATGGGTCCAGGACCGTCAAAGAGACACATAATGGGTCCAGGACCGTCCCAGAGACACATAATGGGTCCCAGGACCGTCACAGAGACACATAATGGGTCCCAGGACCGTCACAGAGACACATAATGGGTCCAGGATCGTCCCAGAGACATAATGGGTCCCAGGACCGTCACAGAGACACATAATGGGTCCCAGGACCGTCACAGAGACACATAATGGGTCCAGGAGAGTCACAGAGACACATAATGGGTCCAGGACCGTCACAGAGACACATAATGGGTCCAGGGCCGTCAAAGAGACACATAATGGGTCCAGGATAGTCAAAGAGACACATAATGGGTCCAGGATAATCACAGAGAAATATAATGGGTACAGAAGGGTTATAGAGACACATAATGGGCCCAAGAGGGTCACAGAGACATATAATGAGACTAGTATCGTCATAGAGACACATAATGGGTCCAATAAGGTCATAGAGACATATAATGGCCGCAAGAAGGTCACAGAGACACATAATGGGGTCCAAGCCAACCACAGACACATAATGGGGTCCAAGCCAACCACAGACACATAATGGGGTCCAAGCCAACCACAGACACATAATGGGGTCCAAGCCAACCACAGACACATAATGGGGTCCAAGCCAACCACAGACACATAATGGGGTCCAAGCCAACCACAGACACATAATGGGGTCCAAGCCAACCACAGACACATAATGGGGTCCAAGCCAACCACAGACACATAATGGGGTCCAAGCCAACCACAGACACATAATGGGGTCCAAGCCAACCACAGACACATAATGTGTCCAGGACCGTGAGAGAGACACATATAATGAGACAAGGAGCGTCACACAGACACATAATGGCCTCAGACTGATCAGACACACAATGTGTCCAGGAGTTGTATGGGAGGCAGGATAAGTTTGTGGAGGCTGTATCACCCTTACATGTGTGATCACGTTACAGGAGAATTACAGTACTGTACCCGTAACAGCGGTGGAGGGGGAGTCGAACCCGCACACACACTGGGGACTCCCAAGCACACGCCTAAAATCTTCATTGGTTTCCTTAATTCTCACGTATTGTTATATTCACTTAACTATGCCCAACACTCTCCCTGCTGAGTTGTGCTGTAGCTCCTGAGCTCTGGCTCCTGACCATGCGGTTCTCGTCCTCCCATAACGCAAAAATATAATATACTAAAAATATCACAGCGGGGTCTCAAAATTAACGTGATGTCCCGTTTTCTCTTCGTAGGTCCTCGGGTAGGTTAGGTTCGGGCAACTTAGTACATTGTTATTGTGACGTTTTGAACGCTGTGGAGAGATCGCGGGAGGTAACCATTATTGACCTCTGTTGATCTTTTTTATTGAAGATATTGATGTTTTTTTCAACGTCTAAGTGGTTGGGCACCATTCCTTCCCCCCGTCCCATCCAGAATACTTATCCTGACCACTTCCTAATGCTATATAGTCGTAATGGCTTGGTATTTTCTCCTGATAGTTCTCTCTCTCTCTCTCTCTCTCTCTCTCTCTCTCTCTCTCTCTCTCTCTCTCTCTCTCTCTCTCTCTCTCTCTCTCTCTCTCTCTCTCTCTCTCTCTCTTTCTCTCTCTCTCTTTCTCTCTCTCTCTCTCTCTCTCTCTCTCTCTCTCTCTCTCTCTCTCTCTCTCTCTCTCTCTCTCTCTCTCTCTCTCTCTCTCTCTCTCTCTCTCTCCCCCCCCCCAAGACGAGAGGAGTCTGGAGCCTCAACTTACGATAGTCGCTACGTTAATATTGTTTCTGGTACACTGTTCGTAGTATTGTAGGTATTTATCGTGCGGTGGAAGTGAGGTATTGTACTTATGATGGTGAGGTATTGTACTTATGATGGTGAGGTATTGTACTTATGATGGTGAGGTATTGTACTTATGATGGTGAGGTATTGTACTTATGATGGTGAGGTATTGTACTTATGATGGGTGAGGTATTGTACTTATGATGGGGGAGGTATTGTACTTATGATGGTGAGGTATTGTACTTATGATGGGGGAGGTATTGTACTTATGATGGTGAGGTATTGTACTTATGATGGGTGAGGTATTGTACTTATGATGGTGAGGTATTGTACTTATGATGGTGAGGTATTGTACTTATGATGGGGGAGGTATTGTACTTATGATGGGTGAGTTATTGTACTTATGATGGGTGAGTTATTGTACTTATGATGGGTGAGTTATTGTACTTATGATGGGTGAGTTATTGTACTTATGATGGGTGAGTTATTGTACTTATGATGGGTGAGTTATTGTACTTATGATGGGTGAGGTATTGTACTTATGATGGGTGAGTTATTGTACTTATGATGGGTGAGGTATTGTACTTATGATGGGTGAGTTATTGTACTTATGATGGGGGAGGTATTGTTCTTATGATGGGTGAGGTATTGTACTTATGATGGGTGAGTTATTGTACTTATGATGGGTGAGTTATTGTACTTATGATGGGTGAGGTATTGTACTTATGATGGGTGAGTTATTGTACTTATGATGGGTGAGTTATTGTACTTATGATGGGTGAGTTATTGTACTTATGAAGGTTCTGACATCGTGCGACGGGGGGAGTTAAGATATCGTAGTCATGAGGGATACGATATCGTACTTATTAAGGATTAAGAATTGTACTTAAAAGGATTTTGTTATCGTATTTATGAGGGTTGGGCTATCGTTCGTAAGAGGGTTGGGTTATCGTTCGTATGAGGGTTGAGCTATCGTACTTTTTTATGAAGATTTAGCTATTGTAATTTAAGGGTTATACTATCGTTATATTGAGGGTTTAGCTATCGTATATATAAGGGTTCAGCTATCGTATTTATGTGGGTTCAGTTAGGGTATTTATGAGGGTTTAGCTACCGTACTTGTGAGGCTTAAACTATCGTACTTATAAGAGTACAAATGATTAAGAGCACAGAGATTTATTAACTGGGGTGGGTTTAACGGGCTCAATAAGGGTTCTGGCAGCGTAATTGGACGCCATATTGGAATTCCCTCAATTCACTGTATACAATGAAGATCAAATGTCAATATACCTCACAAGTAACTTCAGTAAGATCAGACATGTCCAACAAACAAACTATACAAACACACAAATAAAATATATCCAATACAAAACTAAATATAACATACAAGGAGCAACAAAATACATCATACAAAGATCAACAAAATGCATCATACAAGGAACATCAAAATACATCACACAAGGAGCAACAAAATACATTATACAAAAGAGGGCAACAAAATACAACATACAAAGAGTACCACCAACACAATAAAACATACGAAGAGCACCAAAAATACAGGGAATACAGTACTTTAAAAATCACAGGTACGACAAGAGTAAATATAGCAGCCTTCCTGCCAGACGCACGATGCCTCACACAGTCCCGGCGCCAAAAAAAGCGCGCGCAAGAATGTAAACTTTGCAGCGTTTGGCGCCAAAAATTCCAGAGAAAATAAAAAAAAAAATCCTAACTTTCGCGGGAGACTAATGAATTTTGGGGATTGTACAACACTGGCGCGAATGGGTATATCAGACGTTTATTTACACATATTTCTTGAATATACTTTGATAATACTTAAAATATTTAAATTTATTCTTATAAGTTATACTTAATGCTTAAATTAATAATACTTATTCATACTTAAAAGTTATATAACCGGATGTTTTTAAATGGTTATAAACTGTTTGGGAGGTCTATTGAAATCTTGAACAAATGGTTGACTGGTTGAATGGTTGACTGGCTGAATGGTTAACTGTTGAATGATTGGCTGGTTGAATGGGTGGCTGAATGAATAATTTCACAGGAAGTCTCTGTTGATTTGTTAAAGAACATGAACGTGTTCATTCTCTCAAACTCAGATGTGTCATAGAGATGCTATAAAGTTTTTCTTTATCGTAAGGGAAGTAAGTGGAATGACCTAAAGGAGCAGGTTGTAGAGGCTAACTCAATAACTCCATTCATAACTGTAAAAGCAGGTACTGTAGGGAAACAGGTCAGGAGTTATTGCATTAGACAATCAACGGTATGAAAAGCGGGTCCCAAGAGCTAACAGCTCGATCCTGCAGGCACTAATAGTAAATACAAATACAATTAATAACATAAACACTGACACTCACGCATATATCACAGTCACATACGTGCACATAATTGCAATAGTGGAAACAAAACTAAGCAGAATGATCTCTGATGCTATATTTCCAGGAGGAAGCCAAGTAACAAGGAAGGATAGACAACAGAGACAATAAGGAGAGTTGCACTTACAGTAAAACGGTAATGGAAGATTGAGAAAATCAGGATATACATAGATGCACAGGTTCCGTCACCGGCTGACAGCTAATGGGAACAGCATAGAGGTCCTGGTAATCAACCCCCCCCCCCCCAGCAGACAACAGAAGACCCAGACACGAATACGTTCAAAACATCAAGGCATGTTTATATGAACTGCACAAAGCTTCAACATAACCACCAAGAAAAACTCAAATTTGCATGTCATGAGGGACGTAAATCATTGGAAGATCGACTGGGAAGGCAGACATTCAGTGTGTGGAAGACACGTGGAGAGAGAAACTAGTAGAAGCTGTGTCAAGAAACTTCTGAACACAAATTGTGAAGGATGACACGAGAGATGTTGATATATTCTTGTCCTGTGGAGATTGAGGCTCCCTTGTATCGTCGGTATCTTAATGACCCCTTCCTTACCCTTAATGACCATTAATGACCCCTTCCTTACCCTTAATGACCATTAATGACCCCTTCCTTACCCTTAATGACCATTAATGACCCCTTCCTTGTCCTTAATGATCGTTAATGACCCCTTCCTTACCCTTAATGACCATTAATGACCCCTTCCTTACCCTTAATGACCATTAATGACCCCTTCCTTACCCTTAATGACCATTAATGACCCCTTCCTTATCTTTAATGACAGTTAATGACCCCTTCCTTATCCTTAATGATCGTTCAAAGTTTGGTTAATTGAATTCTAAACAATCAAACATTAAAATTTATAACCAAATTGAGAAACATTCTAAAATTTATTTACCCTTTGACTCAATAGTTTCTAAAGGTCTTTTTATTACGCGAGTTTACTGTAAACCCCACATTTACAGGACTTGGTTTACTATTTATTACGTTAATTTTCTCATATTAATACATATTGCGTCCGTAAACCCCACATTTACAGGACTTGGTTTACTATTTATTACGTTAATTTTCTCATATTAATACATATTGCGTCCGTAAACCCCATATTCACAGGACTTGGTATACATTACCTCAGTGTTTAACCAAAGGTAAACTGAACACAATAAACCTTTCATCAATTGAGCTTTTAAACGCCTATCTAATTATAAATGACTCAATACTGAGGTTATGTTTCTCCGTCATTTTGGGGGCTTCAAGTGTGTTTTGAAGTCAAATATTGTATAGAATTCCGAGGAGATTCTTAACTACCAAATTTAAACCAATTATCGAAGATGCTGCAATCCCAACCCGTCCTCAGACCAAGTCCATTCCATCCAGCGGTCGACCCCAGAGACGTATTCGTCAACTTTAACATGATGTTCATTCAAAACAGGAATTTTCTCAACTTTCAATTAATATTATTATATATTAGTATATTGTGCATATATAGGCATAGGTTAGGTTAGGTGTTTAGGTTCTATTGGCGATTATTTGTATTTGTAGTACGTGGGCGAAGCATTTACAGCGTTGTGGTTCGAGCAGAATTCGTCAGTGAAGCACTTGTTCCGGAAGTGTTCGAACGTCAGCAGTTGTGAGTCCAGCCCGTCCTCCAAACAAAGATCCAAAAGTGATTCCATGCACCCGCCAAACCCCCTGTTTATGAATGAAAAGCGGTTTACACACGACTCACAACTGCTGACGTTCGAACATATCCGGAACAAGTGTTTCACTGACGAATTTTGTTCGAATCACAACGCTATAAATGCTTCACCCACGTACTACAAATACAAATAATCGCCAATAGAACCTAAACACCTAACCTAACCTAACCTATGCCTATATATGCACAATATGCTAATATATTATAATATTAATTTATACTTGAGAAAATTCCCGTTTTGAATGAACAGCATATTAAAATTTATGAATGCGTCTGTGGGGTCGACCGCTGGATGTAATGGACTTGAGTCGAGGACGGGTTGCAGGAGTCATGTGTGTAAACCGTTTTTCCATTCACAAACAGTTTTTGTTTTGTTTTTATTGCTGGGATATTCCTGCGCGGGCCCAAAGCCTCTGGCTGGCCCACTGGGCGGGCCCTAAGCCTCTGGCTGGTCCACTGTACGGGCCCTAAGCCTCTGGCTGGCCCACTGTACGGGCCCTAAGCCTCTGGCTGGCCCACTGTACGGGCCCTAAGCCTCTGGCTGGCCCACTGTACGGGCCCTAAGCCTCTGGCTGGCCCACTGTACGGGCCCTAAGCCTCTGGCTGGCCCACTGTACGGGCCCTAAGCCTCTGGCTGGCCCACTGTACGGGCCCTAAGCCTCTGGCTGGCCCACTGTACGGGCCCTAAGCCTCTGGCTGGCCCACTGGGCGGGCCCTAAGCCTCTGGCTGGCCCACTGGGCGGGCCCTAAGCCTCTGGCTGGCCCACTGCGCGGGCCCTAAGCCTCTGGCTGGCCCACTAAGTGTTGCTTGTTTCTGTTTTACTTGGGCGGAGGATGAGTATTTATGACTCGTATGGTCGCTTCAGTAAGATTTTGCCATATGTGTTTAACAACTTCTTCTGCTCTGTTGAATCCAAGGTGAAATCTTAATGGGTTTGTGACTGCACTGTGTTAGATAATGTTCCAGTGGTCTGCTGTGGCTGTAACTGTGCACTGTATTAGATAATGTTCCAATCGTCTGCTGTGACTGTAACTGTGCACTGTATTAGATAATGTTCCAATCGTCTGCTGTGACTGTAACTGTGCACTGTGTTAGATAATGTTCCAGTGGTCTGTCGGGCATTTCTCCACAGTGCGTTTGGCGGGTGCATGGAATGGACTTTGGACCCTTGTTTATGAAGACGGGCTGGTATGTTAAATAAATAAAAGGAGGTGTGTACATCTTCAAATTGCAAATATCCAACTATCCATCTATCTGACAGATGTCCAACTATCCATCCATATAACCCTATATATTGTTTAACTTTGACAGGTTCATTAAGGCTGTCAAGTGAAGTACCTGGTGAAACTGCAAGCAAGAGCTGTTATCCTACCACGGTTCATCTGAAGCCTGCTCCTAGTGGCCCATTTATTCCCTGAACCTGTAGGAATAACTTTAAGTCATTAAGTAACAATCATATTAAGGAAGAATGAGCCTGTAGCCAACTGTGTGCCAGAGCCTTTATGTGCTCACTTGACCTGATTTCATGCAAATCAACCTCTCACTATCTTCCTCCTTCTGCCTGTCTGCCAATTCGTTTCTCTCTCTCTCTCTCTCTCTCTCTCTCTCTCTCTCTCTCTCTCTCTCTCTCTCTCTCTCTCTCTCTCTCTCTCTCTCTCTCTCTCTCTCTCTCTGTCTCTCTCTCTCTCTCTCTCTCTCTCTCTCTCTCTCTCTCTCTCTCTGTCTCTCTCTCTCTCTCTCTCTCTCTCTCTCTCTCTCTCTCTCTCTCTCTCTCTCTCTCTCTCTCTCTCTCTCTCGAGAAACTATTCAAACAGACAAATAAACCCAAATTATGTCTATATGTTTTAGAGACAAAAACAAAAGGTTTTGTCCTGACCCTCGCAGATATTCAATGTTATTACCCACAACGACCAATCATAACGCTCGAGTGGCCATTACCCTCACCCTGATTGGCTAGGATTTCCCCGGGAATGATTATTGCGCCTCTGAAGGTAAACAATAAACAAAAAAGCATCACTATGCCCATGATGACAACAATTCTCGTATATTAATGCTCTCAGATAACGATAGAATTATCGTACCTCTCCGCGGTGATAACGATAGTATTATCGTACCTCTCCGCGGTGATAACGATAGAATAATCGTACCTCTCCGCAGAGATAACGATAGTTATCGTACCTCTCCGCGGCGATAACGGTAGAATTATCGTACCTATCCGAGGCGATGATTATCGATGATACTGGATCGTAATTCAAGCTGGTTCAAGCTGTCGCCCCGCTGACTATCAGACTCAGCTGGCTGCAGGTAACACACAGGTGACTATCGTATTATATTGGATTAGCGTTATCGTACACCTGACGTCTGAAACTGGCACAACACACACGGTATTCGCTTAATGTATCGTACATTTGCCTATCGCACCGAGGTAGTTGAAGATGTGTGTGTTGTGTTGTGCTGTAGTTGTGTGTGTGTGTGTGTGTGTGTGTGTGTGTGTGTGTGTGTGTGTGTGTGTGTGTGTGTGTGTGTGTGTGTGTGCTCACCTAGTTGTACTCACCTAGTTGTGCTTGCGGGGGTTGAGCTCTGGCTCTTTGGTTCCGCCTCTCAACTGTCAATCAACTGATGTATAGATTCCTGAGCCTACTGGGCTCTATCATATCTACATTTGAAACTGTGTATGGAGTCAGCCTCCACCACATCACTGCCTAATGCATTCCATCCGTTAACTACTCTGACACTGAAAAAGTTCCTTCTAACGTCCCTGTGGCTCATGTGGGGACTCAGTTCCCAACTGTGTCCCCTTATTCGCGTCCACCAGTGTTGAATAGTTTATCCTTGTTTACCCGGTCGATTCCCCCGAGAAATTTGTAGGTTGTGATCATGTCTCCACTTACTCTTCGGTCTTCCAGTGTCGTAATGTTCATTTTCCGCAGCCTTTCCTCGTAACTCATGCCTCTTAGTTCTGGGACTAGTCTAGTGTGTGTGTTTGTGTGAAAAAAGGTTGATTGATTGAAAGCCGGCACGAAAGAACCAGAGCTCACCCTTGCAAGCACAACTAGGTGAGTACACATGCACTGTCATACACAAGCACTGTCATACACAGGCACTGTCATACACTTCTTCTGTCATACACAAGCACCGTCATACACTTCCACTGACATACACAGGCACTGGCATACACTTCCACTGAAATACACAGGCACTGTCATACACTTCCATTGACATACACAGGCACTGTCATACACCTCCACTGACATAAACAGGCACTGTCATACACAGGCACTGTTATACACTTCCTCTGTCATACACAAGCACTGTCATACACAGGCACTGTCATACACTTCCACTGTCATACACAGGCACTTACATACACAGGCACTGTCATACACAGGCACTGTCATACACAGGCACTTTCATACACAGGCACTGTCATACACAGGCACTGTCATACACAAGCACTTACATACACAAGCACTGTCATACAAAAGCACTGACATACAGAAGCAGTGTCATAAACAAGCACTGTCATACACAGGCACTATCATACAGGAGCACTGTCATACACAGGCACTGTCATACACAAGCACTGGCATACACAGGTACTGACATACAAAAACACTGTCATACACAGGCACTGTCATACACAAGAACTGTCATACACAGGCACTGATATACACAGGCACTGTCATACACAAGCACTGTCATACACAGGCACTGTCATACACAAGCACTGTCATACACAAGCACTGACATACACAAGCACTGTCATACACAAGCAGCGTCATACACAATCACTATCATACAGAGGCACTGTCATACACAGGCACTGTCATACACAGGCACTTTCATACAGGGGCACTGCCATACACAGGCACTGTCATACACAGGCACTGTCATACACAAGCACTGTCATACATAGGCACTGTCAAACACAGGCACTGTCATACACAGGCACTGTCATACAAAAGCACTGTCATACACAAGCACTGTCATACACGGGCTCTGTCAAAGAAAGGCACTGTCATACACAGGCACTGTCATACACAAGCACTGTCATACACGGGCACTGTCAAAGACAGGCACTGTCATACACAGGCACTGTCATACACAAGCACTCCCATACATAGGCTCTGTCATACACAGGCACTGTCAAACACAAGCACTGTCATACACAAGCTCTGTCATACACAAGCACCGTCATACACGGGCACTGTCAAAGACAGGCACTGTCATACACAGGCACTGTCAAACACAAGCACTGTCATACACAGGCACTCATACACAAGCACTGTCATACACAGGCACTGTCATACACAGGCACTGGAATAAACAGGCACTGTCATTCACGAGCACTGTCATACACAGGCACTGTCAAACACAAGCACTGTCATACACAGGCACTAATACACAAACACTGTCATACACAGGCACTGGAATAAACAGGCACTGTAATACACGAGCACTGTCATAAACAAGCACTGTCATACACAGGCACTGTCGTACACAGGCACTGTCATACAAAGCACTGTCATACATAGGCACTGCCTTACACAATCACTATCATACACAGGCACTGTCATACACAGGCACTGTCAAACACAGGCATTGTCACGCACAAGCACTGTCATACATGTGCACTGTCATATACAAGCACTGTTATACACAGGCACTGTCATACACAAGCACTGTCATACACACGCACTGTCATACAAAGGCACTGGAATACAGAGGGACTGTCATAAACAAGCACTGTCATACACAGGCACTGTCATACACAAGCACTGTCATACACAAGCACTGTCATACATAGGCACTGTCATCCACAGGCACTGTCAAACACAGGCACTGTCAAACACAAGTACTGTGAATCACAGGCACTGTCATACACAAGCACTGTCATACACAGGCAAAGTCATACAAAAGCACTGTCATACACAAGCATTGTCATACACAAGCTTTGTCAAACACAGACACTGTCATACACAAGCAGTGTCATACATAGGCACTGTCATACACAAGCACTGTCATACACAAGCACTGTCATACATAGGCACTGTCATACACAGGCACTGTCATATACAGGCACTGTCATACACAGGCACTGTTATACATAAACACCGTCATACACAGGCACTGTCAAACACAGGCACTGTCATACTCAAGCACTTTCATACATAGGCACTGTCATACACAGGCACTGTCATACACAAGCACTCTAATACACAAGCTCGGTCACACACAGGCACTGTCATACACAGGCACTGTCATACACAAGCACTGTCATACACAAGCTCGGTCACACACAGGCACTGTCATACACAGGCACTGTCATACACAAGCACTGTCAAACACAGGCACTGTAATACACAAGCTCGGTCACACACAGGCACTCTCATACACAGGCAATGTCAAACACAGGCACTGTAATACACAAGCTCGGTCACACACAGGCACTCTCATACACAGGCACTGTCATACACAAGCACTGTCATACACAAGCTCGGTCACACACAGGCACTGTCATACACAGGCACTGTCAAACACAGGCACTGTCAAACACAGGCACTGTCAAACACAGGCACTGTCATGCACAGGCACTATCATACACAGGCACTGTCATACACAAGCACTGTCATACATAGGCACTTTCATATACATGCACTGCCATACACAGGCACTGTCATACACAGACTCTGTCATACACAAGCACTGAAATACACAAGCACTGACATACACAAGCACTGTCATACACAAGCACTGACATACACAAGCACTGTCATACATAGGCACTGTCATACACAAGCACTGAAATACACAAGCACTGACATACACAAGTACTGACATACACAAGCACTGACATACACAAGCACTGACATACACAAGCACTGACATACACAAGCACTGTCATACATAGGCACTGTCATACACAAGCACTGAAATACACAAGCACTGACATACACAAGTACTGACATACACAAGTACTGACATACACAGGCACTGTCATACACAAGCACTGACATACACAGGCACTGACATACACAAGCACTGACATACACAAGTACTGACATACACAAGCACTGACATACACAAGCACTGACATACACAAGCATTGTCATACATAGGCACTGTCATACACAAGCACTGAAATACACAAGCACTGACATACACAAGTACTGACATACACAAGTACTGACATACACAAGTACTGTCATACACAAGCACTGACATACACAAGCACTGACATACACAAGCACTGACATACACAAGTACTGACATACACAAGTACTGTCATACACAAGCACTGACATACACAGGCACTGACATACACAAGCACTGACATACACAAGTACTGACATACACAAGTACTGTCATACACAAGCACTGACATACACAGGCACTGACATACACAAGCACTGACATACACAAGCACTGTCATACACAAGCACTGACATACACAAGCACTGTCATACATAGGCACTGTCATACACAAGCACTGAAATACACAAGCACTGACATACACAAGTACTGACATACACAAGCACTGACATACACAAGCACTGACATACACAAGCACTGACATACACAAGCACTGTCATACATAGGCACTGTCATACACAAGCACTGAAATACACAAGCACTGACATACACAAGTACTGACATACACAAGTACTGACATACACAGGCACTGTCATACACAAGCACTGACATACACAGGCACTGACATACACAAGCACTGACATACACAAGTACTGACATACACAAGCACTGACATACACAAGCACTGACATACACAAGCATTGTCATACATAGGCACTGTCATACACAAGCACTGAAATACACAAGCACTGACATACACAAGTACTGACATACACAAGTACTGACATACACAAGTACTGTCATACACAAGCACTGACATACACAATCACTGACATACACAAGCACTGACATACACAAGTACTGACATACACAAGTACTGTCATACACAAGCACTGACATACACAGGCACTGACATACACAAGCACTGACATACACAAGTACTGACATACACAAGTACTGTCATACACAAGCACTGACATACACAGGCACTGACATACACAAGCACTGACATACACAAGTACTGACATACACAAGTACTGTCATACACAAGTACTGACATACACAAGTACTGACATACACAAGTACTGACATACACAAGTACTGACATACACAAGTACTGACATACACAAGTACTGTCATACACAAGCACTGACATACACAAGTACTGACATACACAAGTACTGTCATACACAAGCACTGAAATACACAAGTACTGACATACACAAGTACTGTCATACACAAGTACTGACATACACAAGCACTGACATACACAAGTACTGACATACACAAGTACTGTCATACACAAGCACTGACATACACAAGTACTGTCATACACAAGCACTGACATACACAAGTACTGTCATACACAAGCACTGACATACACAAGTACTGACATACACAAGTACTGTCATACACAGGCACTGACATACACAAGTACTGTCATACACAAGCACTGACATACACAAGCACTGACATACACAAGTACTGACATACACAAGTACTGTCATACACAAGCACTGACATACACAAGTACTGACATACACAAGTACTGTCATACACAAGCACTGACATACACAAGTACTGACATACACAAGTACTGACATACACAAGCACTGACATACACAAGCACTGACATACACAAGTACTGACATACACAAGTACTGTCATACACAAGCACTGACATACACAAGTACTGTCATACACAAGCACTGACATACACAAGCACTGAAATACACAAGTACTGACATACACAAGTACTGTCATACACAAGCACTGAAATACACAGGCACTGACATACACAAGCACTGACATACACAAGTACTGACATACACAAGTACTGTCATACACAAGCACTGACATACACAGGCACTGACATACACAAGCACTGACATACACAAGTACTGACATACACAAGTACTGTCATACACAAGCACTGACATACACAAGCACTGACATACACAGGCACTGACATACACAAGCACCGTCATACATAGGCACTGTCATACACAAGCACTGACATACACAAGCACTGACATACACAAGTACTGACATACACAAGCACTGACATACACAAGCACTGACATACACAAGCATTGTCATACACAAACACTATCATACACAAACACTGTCATACACTAGCACTGTCATACATAGGTACTGTCATACACAAGGACTGTCATACACAAGCACTGTCATACATAGGTACTGTCATACACAAGGACTGTCATACACAAGCACTGTCATTCATAGGCACTGTCATACACATGCACTGTCTTACACGGGCACTGCCTTACACAGGCACTGTCATACAGAGGCACTGTTGTACACAGGCACTGTCATAAGCATATACTGTTATACACAGGCACTGTCATACACAGGCACTGTCAAACACAGGCATCTTCATACACTAGCATTGTCATACACAGGCACTGTCATGCACAGGCACTGTCAAACACAGGCACTGTCATACACCGGCACTGTCAATCACAGGCACTGTCAAACACAAGCACTTTCAAACACATGCATTGTCAAACACATGGACTGTCAAACACAAGCACTGTCAAACAATCACTGTCAAAAGCAGCCACTGTCATACACAGGCACTGTCAAACACAAGCACTGTAAAACACAGACACTGTCAAACACTGAGACTGTCAAACACAGGCACTGTCATACACTGAGACTGTCATAATCAGGCACTGTCAAACACAAGCACTGACATACACTGAGACTGTCAAACACAGGCACTGTCAAACACAAGCACTGTCATACACTGAGACTGTCATACACAGGCACTGGTCACACCAAACCTGTCTCCTGAAACCCACATAAAAAGAATAACGTCTGCGGCATATGCGAGGCTGGCTAACATCAGAACAGCGTTCAGGAACCTGTTTAAGGAATCATTCAGAATCTTGTATACGACATATGTAAGACCAATCCTGGAGTATGCGGCCCCAGCATGGAGCCCGTACCTTGTCAAGCACAAGACGAAGCTGGAAAAAGTCGAAAGGTATGCCACTAGACTAGTCCCAGAACTAAGAGGCATGAGTTACGAGGAAAGGCTGTGGGAAATGCACCTTACGACACTGGAAGACAGAAGAGTATGGGGAGACATGATCACAACCTACAAAATCCTCAGAGGAATGAACCTGGTAAACAAGGATAAACTATTCAACACTGGTGGGACGCGAACAAGGGGACACAGGTGGAAACTGAGTACCCACATGAGCCACAAAGACGTTAGAAGGAACTTTTTCAGTGTCAGAGTAGTTAACGGATGGAATGCACTAGGCAGTGATGTGGTGGAGGCTGACTCCATACACAGTTTCAAATGTAGATATGAGAGAGCCCAATAGGCTCAGGAACCTGTACACCAGTTGTTTGACAGTTGAGAGGCGGGACCAAAGAGCCAAAGCTCAACCCCCGCAAGCACAAATAGGTGAGTACAAACAGGTGAGTACACAGGCACTGTCAAACACAGGCACTGTCACTCAGGCACTGTCAAACACAGTCACTGTCATACACAGCCACTGTCAAACACAGGCACTGTCAAACACAGGCACTGTCAAACACAGGCACTGTCATTCATAGGCACTGTCAAACACAGGCACTGTCAAACACAGGCACTGTCAAACACAGGCACTGTCAAACACAGGCACTGTCATACACTGAGACTGTCACCTCCGATTGGCGTGAAGTCACCAGTGGAGTTCCACAAGGCTCTGTACTCGGTCCTATCTTGTTTCTGATATATGTAAATGATCTCCAGGAGGGTATAGATTCATTTCTCTCAATGTTTCCGGACGATGCCAAAATTATGAGAAGGATTAAGACAGAAGAGGACTGTTTGAGGCTTCAAGAAGACTTAGACAAACTGAATGAATGGTCGAACAAATTGTTGTTAGAGTTTAACCCAACCAAATGTAATGTAATGAAGATAGGTGTAGGGAGCAGGAGGCCAGATACAAGGAATCATCTGGGAGAGGAAATTCTTCAGGAGTCAGAGAAAGAAATAGACTTCGGGGTTGATATCACGCCAGACCTTTCTCCTGTAGCCCATATCAAGAGGATAACATCAGCGGCATATGCCAGGCTGGTCAACATACGAACGGCATTCAGAAACACGTGTAAAGGATCATTCAGAACTTTGTATACCTCATATGTCAGGTCAATCCTGGAGTATGCAGCCCCAGCATGGAGTCCATATCTAGTCAAGGATAAGACTAAACTGGAAAAGGTTCAAAGGTTTGCCACCAAACTAGTACCTGAGCTGAGAGGTATGAGCTACGAGGAGAGACTACGGGAATTAAACCTCACTTCGCTGGAAGACAGAAGAGTTAGGGGGGACATGATCACCCCATTCAAGATTCAGAAGGGAATTGATAGAGTAGATAAAGACAGGCTATTTAACACAAGGGGCACACGCACTAGGGGACACAGGTGGAAACTGAGTGCCCAAATGAGCCACAGAGATATTAGAAAGAACTTTTATAGTGTCAGAGTGGTTGACAAATGGAATGCATTAGGCAGTGATGTGGTGGAGGCTGACTCCATACACAGTTTCATATGTAGATATGATAGAGCCCAATAGGCTCAGGAATCTGTACACCAGTTGATTGACAGTTGAGAGGCGGGACTAAAGAGCCAAAGCTCAACCGGCGCAAAACACAACTAGGTGAGTACAACGAGGTGAGTACACAGGTACTGTCATACACAGGCGCTGTCAAACACAGGCACTGTCAAACACAGGCACTGTCATACACAGGTACTGTCATACATAAGCACTGTCAAACACAGGCACTGTCATACACAGGTACTGTCAAACAAGGCACTGTCAAACACAGGCACTGTCATACACAGGCACTGTCATACACAGGCACTGTCATACATAGGTACTGTCATACACAGGCACTGTCATACACAGGTACTGTCAAACACAGGTACTGTCATACACAGGCACTGTCATTCACAGGCACTGTCATACACAGGCACTGTCATACACAGGCACTGTCATACACAGGTACTGTCATATACAGGCACTGTCAAAGACAGGTACTGTCATGCACAGGTACTGCCAAACAAGGCACTGTCAAACACAGGCACTGTCATACACAGGTACTGTCAAACAAGGCACTGTCAAACACAGGGTCTGTCATACACAGGCACTGTCATATACAGGCACTGTCAAACACAGGCACTGTCATACACTAAGATTGTCATACACAGGCACTGTCAAACACAGGCACTGTCAAACACAGGCACTGTCATATACAGGCACTGTCATACACAGGCACTGTCAAACACAGGCACTGTCATACACAGGCACTGTCAAAAACAGGCACTGTCAAAAACAGGCACTGTCAAACACAGGCACTGTCAAACGCAGCCACTGTCTTCCACTGGCACTGCCAAACACAAGCACTGTCAAACACAGACGCTGTCAAACACAGGCACTGTCAAACACAAGCACTGTCAAACACAGACGCTGTCAAACACAGGCACTGTCAAACACAGACACTGTCAAACACAGGCACTGTCAAACACAGGCACTGTCATACATTGAGACTGTCATACACAGGCACTGTCAAATACTGGAACTGTCAAACACAGGCACCATCATACACAGGCACTGTCATTCACTGAGACTGTCATACACAGGCACTGGCGTACACAGGCACTGTCATACACAGGCACTGTCATACACAGGCACTGTCAAGCACAGACACACTCCTACACAGGCACTGTCACATAGGCACTGTCAAACACAGGCACTGTCATACACAGGCACTGTCAAACACAGACACTGTCAAACACAGGCACTGTCACATAGGCACTGTCAAACACAGGCACTGTCATACACAGGCACTGTCAAACACAGACACTGTCAAACACAGGCACTGTCAAACGTGGGCACTGTCACACACAGGCACTGTCAAACACAGGCACTGTCATACACTGGCACTGTCAAACACAAGCTCTCTCAAACACAGGCATTGTCAAACACAGGCACTGTCAAACACAGGCACTGTCAAACACAAGCACTGTCATATACTGAGACTCTCATACACAGGCACTGTCAAACACAGACACTGTCAAACACAGGCACTGTCAAACACAGACACCGTCAAACACAGGCACTGTCATACACAGGCGCTGTCAAACACAAGCACTGTCAAACACAGACACTGTCATACACAGGCGCTGTCAAACACAAGCACTGTCAAACACAGGCACTGTCAAACACAAGCACTGTCAAACACAGGCACTGTCAAAAACAAACACTGTCATATACTGAGACTGTCATACACACAGGCACTGTCAAAGACAGGCACTGTAAAACACAGACACCGTCAAACACAGGCACTGTCAAACACAGGCACTGTCAAACACAGATACCGTCAAACACAGGCTCTGTCAAACACAGGTACTGTCATACACTGAGACTATCAAACACAGGCACTGTCATACACTGAGACTGTCAAACACAGGCACTGTTATACACTGAGACTGTCATACAAAGGCACTGTCAAACACAGGCACTGTCAAACACAGACACCGTCAAACACAGGCACTGTCAAACACAGGCACTGTCAAACACTGGCACTGTCAAACACAAGCTCTCTCAAACACAGGCACTGTCAAACACAGACACCGTCAAACACAGGCACTGTTATTACCTGGCACACACACACACACACACACACACACACACACACACACACACACACACACACACACACACACACACACACACACACACACACACACACACACACACACACACACACACACACACACACACACACACACACACACACACACACACACACACACACACACACACACACACACACACACACACACACACAATATATATACATATATATCCCAGGCTATTGATGGACTTACCAGAGACAATGGTTCCTCTTGACTGTTGGTACTAGCCCTTGGTATTCCCCTCACTCTCCCTCGTGTCCCCTCGGAGCCCTGCGGCCACCCCTCACACACTCACACTCCCCAACACACTCTCCTCTCTACACACTTGGGTTTGTACTCGGAGAGGGCCACTCACTAAGCGTATAACATGGCAGTGTTTTGGTGGCGGGTGGCCACTCAGCGGGCGTAAGGCCCGCCAGGGTGCCACTCATCAAGCATACAACATGTGGAGCATCACTGGTACCAGCAGGTGGGCCACTCAGCAGGCGTAAGGCACACCAGTAAAGGCTTCTAATACCAGCTCCCATCAAAGCCATGGTTAGTTGCCCTCTGTCTCTAGTAGGGGAATGTTGCAGAGGTCTTACAGAACGACCATAGACGTTTGACCACCATTTATGTATAATTGATTTGGCCAAATCCTACAAAAGACCGAACTAAGAACATTTTTTTTGTTAGTTTAAACAGCATATGTCTTTACTTTGGTCTGTTTTAATTTAGATTAGGTTCCATTGGTTAAGGTTATGTTAGGTTAACTTAGGCGAGATTAGTTTAGTTAAATTTTGTCTTATTTCTTTAAAATTTGCAGGTCAAAAAATCTATATTACACCACAAAATGTCATCTTAGTCATCACCTTGAGTGAATAATTCTTAGTCATCACCTTGAGTGAATAATTCTTAGTCATCACCTTGAGTGAATAATTCTTAGTCATCACCTTGAGTGAATAATTCTTAGTCATCACCTTGAGTGAATAATTCTTAGTCATCACCTTGAGTGAATAATTCTTAGTCATCACCTTGAGTGAATAATTCTTAGTCATCACCTTGAGTGAATAATTCTTAGTCATCACCTTGAGTGAATAATTCTTAGTCATCACCTTGAGTGAATAATTCTTAGTCATCACCTTGAGTGAATAATTCTTAGTCATCACCTTGAGTGAATAATTCTTAGTCATCACCTTGAGTGAATAATTCTTAGTCATCACCTTGAGTGAATAATTCTTAGTCACCACCTTGAGTGAATAATTCTTAGTCATCAACTTGAGTGAATAATTCTTAGTCATCACCTTGAGTGAATAATTCTTAGTCATCACCTTGAGTGAATAATTCTTAGTCACCACCTTGAGTGAATAATTCTTAGTCATCACCTTGAGTGAATAATTCTTAGTCATCACCTTGAGTGAATAATTCTTAGTCATCACCTTGAGTGAATAATTCTTAGTCACCACCTTGAGTGAATAATTCTTAGTCATCAACTTGAGTGAATAATTCTTAGTCATCACCTTGAGTGAATAATTGTTAGTCATCACCTTGAGTGAATAATTCTTAGTCAGCACCTTGGGTGAATAATTCATAGTCAGCACCTTGAGTGAATAATTCTAGGTCAGCACCTTGAGTGAATAATTCTTAGTCAGCACCTTGAGTGAATAATTCATAGTCAGCACCTTGAGTGAATAATTCTAGGTCAGCACCTTGAGTGAATAATTCTAGGTCAGCACCTTGAGTGAATAATTCTTAGTCAGCACCTTAAGTGAATAATTCTAGGTCAGCACCTTGAGTGAATAATTCTTAGTCAGCACCTTGAGTGAATAATTCTTAGTCAGCACCTTGAGTGAATAATTCTTAGTCAGCACCTTGAGTCAATAATTCTTAGTCAGCACCTTGAGTCAATAATTGTTAGTCAGCACCTTGAGTCAATAATTCTTATTCAGCACCTTGAGTCAATAATTCTTATTCAGCACCTTGAGTCAATAATTCTTATTCAGCACCTTGAGTCAATAATTCTTATTCAGCACCTTGAGTCAATAATTCTTATTCAGCACCTTGAGTCAATAATTCTTATTCAGCACCTTGAGTCAATAATTCTTATTCAGCACCTTGAGTCAATAATTCTTATTCAGCACCTTGAGTCAATAATTCTTATTCAGCACCTTGAGTGAATAATTCTTATTCAGCACCTTGAGTCAATAATTCTTATTCAGCACCTTGAGTCAATAATTCTTATTCAGCACCTTGAGTCAATAATTCTTATTCAGCACCTTGAGTCAATAATTCTTATTCAGCACCTTGAGTCAATAATTCTTATTCAGCACCTTGAGTCAATAATTCTTATTCAGCACCTTGAGTCAATAATTCTTATTCAGCACCTTGAGTCAATAATTCTTATTCAGCAACTTGAGTCAATAATTCTTATTCAGCACCTTGAGTCAATAATTCTTATTCAGCAACTTGAGTCAATAATTCTTATTCAGCACCTTGAGTCAATAATTCTTATTCAGCACCTTGAGTCAATAATTCTTATTCAGCACCTTGAGTCAATAATTCTTATATTGCCATTACCTTTTGTCAATAAAATTTAAGCAGTAATCGGTGTCAATAATAAAACAATTGGCAAAATTCTATATCAATAATATCGGCGTAATTTATTTTCAATAATTCCTGAGTTCATTCTGTATAATATTACAACTCGAAAAAAATTCTTAGTAACTATGTAAAAAATCTGTGAAGAATATAATGCATTATAATCTCCCAACAATGAATGATGACAATGATGGCCGTGAAGATGACGAGATTGATGATGATGGAGACGATATCACACCTGATGGTGAGAGAGGGAGGGAAGATGATGATGTTATCTGAGAGCGAGCCAATATTGTCTCTGGACGCCCTGGGAATCTAGCTCCCTTAAACATTGGTAATCTGGATTTTTCTAAATGGTAATCTTAATGGACTTCATTGGGCTGGGAAGTCAGGAAAGCGAAAGTGACCATTTGTGTTTCATTGACAACGCTTTGAAAAGTACCAACAAATCACCCCACATAAGAAACTTGACAATATTCTCATTCAAACCCGTTAATATTTTCCTTTTCACCGGTGGGTAGAAAGACGTTCCCGCTTATTTCAGATTCAAGTTCGAAATCTCAAAGTCAAGCTGGTTGTGCACTGTACCTATTTTGCTGTCTTCATATCTCAGCTCCGTGTTCTCATATCTCAGCTCTTTATCTTCATATCCCAGCTCTTTGACCTAATATCCATTTGTATTCACTTGACCCGCTATTAGTAGTATATATATATATATATATATATATATATATATATATATATATATATATATATATATATATATATATATATATATATATATATTCATTGACCAAACATAGCAACAATAGTAAATCCCAATCATGATGAGCTGCCACCATGACACATGTGAGGGGCGTCACTCACTCTTCTCGGAATAAATTAGGACAGTTGTAGTGAGGCGGAGAGGACCTGCTTGTCAAGTGCCTGTCTTATAGCTCTTCTGGGATATATATGGTTTTTGCTGGTATGTTCATTCATCTCTTAGTCTGTCTGACTGTCGCTCTCGCCTCTCTCTCTCTCTCTCTCTCTCTCTCTCTCTCTGTCTCTCTCTCTCTCTCTCTCTCTCTCTCTCTCTCTCTCTCTCTCTCTCTCTCTCTCTCTCTCTCTCTCTCTCTCTCTCCCTCTCTCTCTCTCCCTCCATGAGGTACTACGAGGCTGGGCTACAGAATTGTTGGTACGCGGGTATTTGTGGCCCAGGTATTGTCACCCAAGTAGCTGGCCTGCCCGAAAATATCTCTCCCACACTCTCTCTCTCTCTCTCTCTCTCTCTCTCTCTCTCTCTCTCTCTCTCTCTCTCTCTCTCTCTCTCTCTCTCTCTCTCTCTCTCTCTCTCTCTCTCAGACACACACACTTCTCCCTCTCTATCTCTCATTACTCTGTTTCACTCTTACTCTCACTACTTTCTCTCACTAACATGTACCTTCCGGTACCAGTTGCCACACCCTATTTATGATCAATTTATGTATAATTGTGTCACACAGCATTATTTTCGTGTTATTGGGCCCCATTGCTCATAATTTTTGAGTAATTATATTAAACAGAGCCCTATTTGTTTATGCAATTCTGTTCCACAATCACCACTTTTCTGTAACTGGGTCCGGCTGTGAACCATTAATGTGTAATTGGTTCCTGCTGAGCATCATCTGTGTAATTGGTCCCAATTACTTACAAATCAAGGAATGTGGCCCTCCTTATGGAAAAAGGCAGATTGTTGTTGTTGTTGTTAAAGATTCGCTATTTGAAACAAAATGTTCCAAGTAGCACGGGCTATGGTGAGCCCCATACTCCTCTTGTTGTTGCAGTGTACAAGAAGAGGAGCTGCTCGGTGGCTGGTGACTACAGACCAGTGTCACTGCTCTCCATGACTGACAAGATCCTAGAATCATTAAGCGCTCAGCAAATAATATAATTTGTTATCATCATCGGCTAATATGTGATCGAGAGTATGGTTTTAGATAAGGCCGACCAGCTGTGAAGTGCCAACTGCTGCAAGACTCGTCAATCACCAACTTTCAGCGATTTCTGCCTCGGGGTGGGAGATGGCAGGTCACATCTACGGCTGAGAAGACACAAGCGATCATGATAACTTGACTACACATGGCAAATCGGACGGCAAAACCCTAGAGTTCATAGATGAAATTTACATCTTGGGAATGAAGTTCGACTCTTCAACGGCAATGAAGAGCCAGGTGCTTAACTTGCTCAAATGGCAGCCAGGAAACTTACAGCTCTACGGCGCAGCTCACACCTTGACAGCAGCGGCTGCAAAACCTTATATGAAGCACAAGTTCGCTTTCATCTTGAGTATGTAACCCTTTCCTGGCTCCCCTGCCCCCCCCCCCATCATTCATCAGACTGTGGGACAAAGTGGAGAGACGGGCAAGAGGCTCATCTCTAGTCTTGACCAAGTCTGGTGGGAACGGTCTGAACATCAGAGCCTGCAACACTGTTGGGACGTTGCGGGTCTAACTGTTATGTCCAAGGACAACATCCTCAAAGTTCTGCACCTGGCCCAACTCCGTGGACTACCAGTAGTTGCCACCCGTAGCACTAGGCTCTCAACCTTTAACAACCTCGTGCTGGAAGTGACTTTCTCAAGAACATCACTCCATCAGCGATCATTCACTCCGAGGCTGACTCGCATCTGGAAATTGTTCACTCAACAGGTTGACACACGGGAGATCACGTCAACTGAGCACATGAAGGCTCTGGCACACAGTTGGCTACAGGCTCATCCTCTTCCTTATATGATTGTTACCTAATGTTGTTAATGAATAAAGGCCTACTGATGAATATAACATGAAAAAATGGGCCTCTAGGAGTATGATTCAACAGAGCTGAGGAAGGAGTACAGCTCTTGCTTGCAGTTTCGCCCGGTTTCTTATATAATAGTTCCCTCTGTGATAGTGTTGAAGTATATTCTTGTGAAATAAATGACTTTCTATGAGTTGGATTCAACTGAGCTGAGGTAGGATAGCAGCTCTTGCTTGCAGTTTCATCATGTACAGAGAGAGAGAGAGAGAGAGAGAGAGAGAGAGAGAGAGAGAGAGAGAGAGAGAGAGAGAGAGAGAGAGAGAGAGAGAGAGAGAGAGAGAGAGAGAGAGAGAGAGAGAGAGAGAGAGAGCCGTCATCGGCTAATTTGTGATCGACAGTATGGTTTTAGAAAAGGCCGATCTGCTGCTGATCTTTTGCTAAATCTCTCCTCTAAGTGGCATCAGTCACTGGATGAGTCCAGGATCAGCTGTGTTGTTGCTCTAGATATAGCAGGAGCCTTTGATCGGGTCTGGCACTCTGGACTATCGGTGAAGCTTCAAGCTTTAGGCATTGCAGGCTCCATCTTAGTGTTATTAAAAGACTACCTTCAAGAACGGACTCTAAGGGTAGTCCTCAATGGAGCAGAATCCGATA
This sequence comes from Procambarus clarkii, assembly GCF_040958095.1. NCBI lineage: Eukaryota > Metazoa > Arthropoda > Malacostraca > Decapoda > Cambaridae > Procambarus > Procambarus clarkii. The sequence goes on along the minus strand of NC_091154.1, from coordinate 24,529,461 downwards.
GCCACTCAATTGGTGCCAGCGTTCCACAGGGTAGTGTGCTTGGCCCTCTGCTGTGGAATGTTTATTTCAACGATCTTCTTCATCTCATTCCTGAAGCTCAAGCCTATGCTGATGACTATACTCTAACCTTTACATACAGAAAGGAGGAAATGCTAACTGCTGCAAGAATCATTAATCACAAACTTTCAGCAATTTCTACCTGGGGTAGGAGATGGCAGGTCACATTTGCGGCTGAGAAGACTCAAGCGATGATGATAACTAGACTGCACATGGCGAATCGGACAGAACTGCAAATGGGTGGCAAATCCCTGGAGTTCACAGAAGAATTTGACATCTTGGGAATGAAGTTCGACTCTTCAATGACAATGAAGAGCCATGTGATAAACCTAGCTAAAAAGGCAGCCAGGAAACTTACAGCACTACGGCGCATCTCATATCTTCTTGACAGCAAGGGATGCAAAACCTTATATGAAGCTCAAGTTCGCTCCCATCTTGAGTATGCACCCCTTTCCTGGATTGCCTGCCCCCCATCTTTCGTCAGACTGTTGGACAAAGTGGAGAGACGGGCTAGAAGGCTTATATCTAGTCTTGACCAAGTCTGGTGGGAACGGTCTGAACATCAGAGCCTGCAACACCGTCGGGACGTTGTTGGTCTTACTGTTATGTACAAGGCCAACATCCTCAAAGTTCCGCACTTGGCCCAACTCCGTGGAGTACCAGTAGTTCCCACTCGTAACACTAGGCTCTCAACCTTCAACAGTCTCATGCTGGAAGTGCCATTCTCAAGAACATCACTCCATCAGCGTTCATTCCTTCCGAGACTTACTCGCATCTGGAACTTGTTCGCTCAACAGATTGATACAAGGGAGATCAGGTCAACTGTTCACATGAAGACTCTGGCACACAGCTGGCTACAAGCTCATCCTGTTCCTTATATAATTGTTACTTAATGTTTTTTTAATGAATAAAGGCTATTCCTTCTAAAGCAAATAATACCAGGCTCATGAAATAAATGGGCATCTAGGAGTAGGTTTCAACTTAGCTTACATAAGTAAATATATGATAATTCCCATTGTGTTAGTTTCAAAGTATACTCTTATATAATAAATGAGTTTCTAGGTGTAGGCTTCAGATGAGCTGAGGTAGGATAACAGCTCTTACTTGCAGTTTCACTAGGTATGTTATTAGGCATCCCTTATGAATCCTAGTCTTAGTTTAAGGAAAAAAAAAAAAAAAAAAAAAAGAGAGAGAGAGAGAGAGAGAGAGAGAGAGAGAGAGAGAGAGAGAGAGAGAGAGAGAGAGAGAGAGAGAGAGAGAGAGAGAGAGAGAGAGAGAGAGAGAGAGCGAGAGAGCGAGAGAGAGAGAGAGAGAGAGAGAGAGAGAGAGAGAGAGAGAGAGAGAGAGAGAGAGAGAGAGAGAGAGAGAGAGAGAGAGAGAGAGAGAGAGAGAGCGAGAGAGAGAGAGAGAGAGAGAGAGAGAGAGAGAGAGAGAGAGAGAGAGAGAGAGAGAGAGAGAGAGAGAGAGAGAGAGAGAGAGAGAGAGAGAGAGAGCGAGAGAGAGAGAGAGAGAGAGAGAGAGAGAGAGAGAGAGAGAGAGAGAGAGAGAGAGAGAGAGAGAGAGAGAGAGAGAGAGAGAGAGATAGAGAGAGAGAGATAGAGAGAGAGAGAGAGAGAGAGAGAGAGAGATAGAGAGAGAGAGAGATAGAGAGAGAGAGAGAGAGAGAGAGAGAGAGAGAGAGAGAGAGAGAGAGAGAGAGAGAGAGAGAGAGAGAGAGAGAGAGAGAGAGAGAGAGAGAGAGAGAGAGAGAGAGAGAGAGAGAGAGAGAGAGACACCTGCTGTCTTCCTCTCTCTAAATGTCAACCAAATTCCATGATAAATTAGTTACATGGTGGGAGCTGTCAGTCGTCCCGGCCCCCTTCCGATATTGATCCACGATGGGTGTACCTCATGAACACTGCAGTCTACACTATATTCTTCTGTACTATACATTGTATACTATTGTTTTTAGTATACAGTACAGACTGTATTGTTGAGTATTATACATTGGAGACTGTATTGTAGTGTATTATAAGATGTAGATTGTAATATTGTGTATTATGCAGTCAAGGCTGTATTGTGGTGCATTACACAGTGTAGCCAGTACTGTGATGTATTACAGTATAATAGTGATGTATAATACATATGTGTAGTATACACACACACATACAAACTCATATAATGTGCTTAGAGAAAGATCTAGGAGTTGATGTCACACCAAACCTGTCTCCCGAAGCCCACATCAAGGTAATGACATCTGCGGCGTATGCGAGGCTGGCTAACATCAGAACCACCTTCACAGAATCTGTGTAAGGAATCTTTCAGAACCTGTGTAAGGAATCTTTCAGAACCTTGTATACTACGTATGTAAGACCAATCCTGGAGTATGCGGCCCCAGCATGGAGCCCGTACCTTGTCAAGCACAAGACGAAGCTGGAAAAAGTTCAGAGGTATGCCACTAGGCTAGTCCCAGAACTAAGAGGCATGAGTTACGAGGAAAGGATGAGGGAACTGCACCTCACGTCGCTGGAAGATAGAAGAGCTCGGGGAGTCATGATCACCACATACAAAATCCTCAGGGAAATTGACAGGGGTGGACATAGACAAACTATTTTGCATGGGTGGAACACGAACAAGGGGACACAGGTGGAAACTGAGTACCAACATGAGCCACAGGGACGTTAGAAAGAACGTTTTCAGTGTCAGAGTAGATAGTAAATGGAATGCATTAGGAAGTGATGTGGTGGAGGCTGACTCCATACACAGTTTCAAGTGTAGATATGATAGAGCCCAGTAGGCTCAGGAACCTGTACATCAGTTGATTGACAGTTGAGAGGCGGGACCAAAGAGCTGAAGTACAGCGGGACCGAAGAGCAAGCACAGTGGAAGCAACCCCCGCAAGCACAACTAGGTGAGTACACACACACCCAAGTCTTCAGTTCACCTTCTGTTTAGTTCCAGTTTTTATTCCGTATTTTCCCAATAAAGTGTTTGTCAGTTTTCTATATATTTTAAACACAAGTTTGGGGTATCTATTTCCTCGGTTTCTATGCCAGTTTTCTTTTATTTTTCACCAGAGTAATGAGGGTAACTTATATAATGTATATATATAATATTAATAATGTTTATTCAGTTGTTTTTTATTATTTATTTAGCAGCCCGTAACAGCTATCCAACTCCCAGATACCTATTTCCTGCTAGGTGAACAGGTACATCAGGGTGAAAGAAACTCTGCTTATTTGTTTCCGCCTCCGCCGGAGATCGAACCCGGACTCAGAGGACTACGAACCCCGAGCGCTGTCCACTCAGTCGTCAGGCCCCTCAGTGGAGGGGGGGGGGCCTGAATCTCGAATTAAAAGGCAAAAAGTACATACATTCAAAATGAGTTACAAACATAATGTTAGAGTTGCAGACAGAGCTAGTATTTACTATGCCTAAATTTTTAATATACATATATTGTTAATATATATATATATATAATTTAATACAGAGTCACAGTGGAAACAAGCCTTCCTTCCTTCCTGTCAGACTCGGGGGCCTCGGCATTCGCACAGCAACACAAATTGTTGTACCAGCATTCCTGTCCTCTTCAGTGGCATCTGACAACCTGGTGAAGGAAATCCTACCTGAGTACCAAGGTCAACAGACAGGTGTACATGATCCCAGCTTTACAGACTGCACCTAGAGAGAGTTTCTCTTGGGTCTCTCTCTCGCAGGACCAGCACCCCAACCCCCACCTTCTGAAGCCCATAAGCCATCCAGCTGGGATCGCCCCATTGTCGACCAAGCAGCTGCGACATGCCTAGAATTTTCAACAACACCAGATGCCATTGCCCAATTTAGAACTGTAGCAGCTTCCCATGCAGGTGACTTCCTATTAGTAAGTCACCTGCCTATTAGGAACCAGCACCCGTCTCACACCGCAGGCCCTCCAAATTGCTGTGGCCCTTTGCCTCGCTGCCCCAATCCATACTAAATTCAGGTGTATTTGCGGTGAGGCAGTGGCCGACAAGTACAGACGCCATGGCCTTCTCTGCCAAAGCACAGGAGGATGGCATGCAAGACACAGCAAGCTAAATGACATTATTAGGAGAAGCCTTACCACAGCTGGTTGTCCAGCAGAGAGAGAACCCCATTACCTAATGCCCCGCAACTCTAATGAACCTGTCTGTTGCCCAGACGGAATCACGGTGAATCCCTGGAAGAATGGTGGGCAGTTGGTGTGGGACTACACTTGCGTTTCAACTTTAGCCAACAACTATGTGAATTTCAGTGTTGCATATTCTGGCAGTGCTGCCAATCACCAGGAAGCAGCCAAGTCCCGTAAATACAAAGATCTTTATCACCACTATAATTTTGTCCCCATTGCCTCAGAGACACTTGGTGCCTGGGGTAAAAGTGTTACTAGTTTTATGAAAAAGCTGGGCTCTAAGCTAATTGAAACAACAAGAGACCCAAGAGCTGCCAGTTGAGTCATTCCATCTCATATCACCAAAAAGTCACCTATGGCTCCCACTCGACCCTCTCCAAATGCCATGAAATTTTGTAGTAAGAAAGTCCTAGACCCCAAATGACACTTTACAAAATATTAGAGCTCAATCTGCTTTGGTTCTTAAATAACAGGTTCATATTCAATGGGCTCTCGTCCTGTTGATGCGTAAATACCACAAAAATGACCAACTTTGACCCTTTGTTAAATCACGACTAGTGCCTGGAGGAGTGTGAGATGTGACCTACCAGGACAACCTTTGGTGTAGAATAACGCAGTGTGATCGAAAACAGCAGTTTGGGTGCCATTCAGCTATCCATCAATGCTAAAATCGCTGCCAAATTTTGTCGTGAGAAATTTGAACCCCAATTTGGAGACCACTTACTCATCAGCAAAAGATCTAAACGCCATGATCTTTTGCAACGATGTATAACAAGCACAATATTATGAAGTGATGCAATAGCAACTCTGTTATATCCATATATCCAGAGGTGGTCCACTTGAAAGTTGGCCAATAAAATTTTTTGTGCAAAACTAGCCAACTTTCAAGGCAAAATATCTCAATATGCGTCATTCCCAATTTGGTTTTGAATGACACCATTCGATAGAGCTGATTTTTCTGTACAAGAGAAACTTTTATTTAGGTTGAAATCTGAATTCCTAGTTCAGCCAGAGGACTCTGAAAATGGCATCCATGGTTCCCGCCCGCCATCTGAGGAGCTGGAGGAACTCTACCGCCTGTGACAAGTAGCCTTGTACCCTGTATGTAACCAATGTTGTAGCCCTTTTTTGTGTAACGAAGTTTTAAATAAAATTAAATGACAAAATACAAAAATATAGGAGGTGGTAGGAAAAGACAGTATGTGAGTGTACACGGGTGCCCCACAAGGCTCCCCCGGATGCTGCATATCGTCTTCTTCGAGGTCGAGGGTCCCTATAAACGCAACCAGAGGTGGTACCCCTTATATATATATATATATATATATATATATATATATATATATATATATATATATATATATAAATATATACATATACTGTAATATAAATATATTTTTAATTCATCATACTTTCACATAAATAATTAATAATTATAATAATTTATTGTGTCGAGGAACAGGCAGCCAGTATATATATATATATATATATATATATATATATATATATATATATATATATATATATATATATATATATATATATATATATATATATATATATATATATATATATATATATGCAATTGACGATCACAATTAATTTCTCTGTGGATTTTCCGCATATATATATATATATATATATATATATATATATATATATATATATATATATATATATATATATATATATATATATATATATATATATATATATATATATATATATATATATATATATATATATATATATATTGTGACGATAATCTCTTTCAAGAGAGATTGAGCCTGCTCTTCTCTACATAAACTTACTTATATATATACAACAATAAGATGCTACCTTCAAGATACGTCTACCAGTAGCACAAAACGTTTTGACCAGGAGGCAAACGTACCCAAAACTCCCCCCTACTCCACACTCCCTCCATGCCGGCTCCGTCATCAACCAGCAAACTACCATTCCCAGCCTGCCTGCTTCTGATTGGTGACCCGCCGACTGCACACCTGCACCTCTGCACGTCAGCGCCCTCTACTTAGTCGATGTCTGGGCTTGAACCAGTCATTGAAGTTAGAATATCTTGTGCTCTCAAGCTGTGAACAACTAACTGATATACGCTCTGTCTATCAGGTGGATGTTTCTCAGCTAGCGCTTTATTCTCAGCACCTGTTTAATCACTTTTCTGTCTTTATATTATAGAATAACGTCATTCCTGTTCTTAATTTTTATGTTATATTTTTTGACTTGTTTGTTTGCACTGTACATAGCCAAGGAATTGTCTTTGTTCATAATTTGTTTTCAAAGTTAATTAAAGTTTCATTGTTCATACTATGTGTTTTGCGTGTCTTCCCTTATTTTACCACAGACAACAGCCAAGCAGTCTATTTTTTTTTTTGTAAATGTGACTAGACATTGACACCAGCCATTAGGAGGACTGCCGAACATCTACACTCCTACACTTTCCCGTCACATTAAATGGGGGGCCTGTCCTAGGAGCCTCACTCAGGTACTAGTACCAGAACATCAATTTGTGGTAAGTGTACTTGGCTTGGATACAGTTGCTTTTCAATATTTCCATTACTTTTAATAATTATATGGTGCTGAGTGTATTGTGCATTCCGAGAGTAGCATATTGTGAGTGTTGGATAACTTTGGATTACGTGGTGACTGGAGGCCTTTGGCCATATCGCGCATACGAGCCAAAAGTGACGTTCTTTTTAGGAGGACGGGTTGGAGGCCTACCTTGAGGTTACCTTAAGGTGCTTCCGGGGCTAAGCGTCCCCGCAGCCCGGTCGTCGCCCAGGCCTCCTGGTTGCTGGACTGATCAACCAGGCTGTTGGACGCGGCTGCTCGCAGCCTGACGTATGAGTCACAGCCTGGTTGATCAGGTATCCTTTGGAGGTGCTTATCCAGTTCTCTCTTGAACACTGTGAGGGGATTGCCAGTTATGCCCCTTATGTGTAGCGGAAGCGTGTTGAACAGTCTCGGACCTCTGATGTTGATAGAGTTCTCTCTCAGAGTACCTGTTGCACCTCCGCTTTTCAACGGGTGTATTCTGCACATCCTGCCATGTCTTCTGGTCTCATGTGATGTTATTTCTGTGTGCAGGTTTGGGACCAGCCCCTCTAATATTTTCCACGTGTAAATTATTATGTATCTCTCCCGCCTGCGCTCAAGGGAGTACAGATTTAGGCTCTTTAGTCGGTCCAAATAGTTTAGGTGTTTTACTGAGTGGATTCTAGCAGTAAAGGATCTCTGCACGCTCTCCAGGTCAGCAATTTCTCCAGCTTTGAAAGGGGCTGTCATTGTGCAGCAGTACTCCACTCTAGAGAGCACAAGGTTTTGAAAAGTGTCATCATCGGAAAAGCATCTCTAGTGTGAAAAGTTCTTGTTATCCAACCTGTCATTTTTCTTGCAGTTGTGACGGCTACTTTATTGTGTTCTTTAAGAACATAAGAACATAAGAACAAAGGTAACTGCAGAAGGCCTATTGGCCCATACGAGGCAGCTCCTATTCTATAACCACCCAATCCCACTCATATACTTGTCCAACCCGTGCTTGAAACAATCGAGGGACCCCACCTCCACAATGTTACGCGGCAATTGGTTCCACAAATCAACAACCCTGTTACTGAACCAGTATTTACCCAAGTCTTTCCTAAATCTAAACTTATCCAATTTATATCCATTGTTTCGTGTTCTGTCCTGTGTTGATACTTTTAATACCCTATTAATATCCCCCCGGTTATGTCCATTCATCCACTTGTAAACCTCTATCATGTCACCCCTAACTCTTCGCCTTTCCAGTGAATGCAACTTAAGCTTTGTTAATCTTTCTTCATATGAAAGATTTCTAATTTGGGGAATTAACTTAGTCATCCTACGCTGGACACGTTCAAGTGAATTTATATCCATTCTATAATATGGCGACCAAAACTGAACTGCATAATCTAAATGGGGCCTAACTAGAGCAAGATATAGCTTGAGAACCACACCAGGTGTCTTGTTACTAACGCTGCGATTAATAAATCCAAGTGTCCGATTTGCCTTATTACGAACATTTATGCATTGATCCTTTTGTTTTAAATTCTTACTAATCATAACTCCCAGATCCCTTTCGCAATCCGACTTCGCAATCACAACACCATCTAGCTCGTATCTTGTAACTCTATCATCATTACCTAACCTCAGAACTTTACATTTATCAGCATTAAACTGCATCTGCCAATCCTTTGACCATTTCAAAACCCTATCTAGATCAACTTGAAGTGATAGTGAGTCCTCCTCCGAATTAATTTCCCTACCGATTTTCGTATCATCGGCAAATTTGCAAATGTTGCTACTCAAACCTGAATCTAAATCATTTATATATATTATAAACAACAGAGGTCCCAGGACAGAGCCTTGAGGCACTCCACTTACAACATTTTCCCACTCTGACTTGATTCCATTTATACTAACTCTCTGTTTCCTTTGGTATAGCCATGCCCTAATCCAGCTTAATATAGCACCCCCAATACCATGAGACTCTATTTTTTTAATCAGTCTTTCATGTGGCACTGTATCAAAAGCTTTGCTAAAGTCAAGGTATACAACATCGCAATCCTTACCACTATCAACTGCCTCAACAATGCTAGAATAAAAAGATAACAAATTTGTTAAACATGAACGGCCATTTATAAAACCATGTTGCGACTCAATTATTAATTTATGTTTTTCAAGATGAAGACGAATTTTATTTGCTATTATAGATTCGAGTAACTTTCCCACTATAGACGTTAGGCTAATTGGTCGATAGTTAGACGCAAGTGATCTATCTCCTTTCTTAAAAACTGGTATCACATTAGCAACTTTCCAAAACTCTGGCACTCTGCCTGACTCTATTGATTTATTAAATATGGTTGACAGTGGGTCACAAAGCTCCTCTTTGCATTCTTTAAGCACCCTAGCAAACACTTCATCCGGCCCTGGGGATTTGTTTGGTTTGAGTTTTACTATTTGTTTAAGAACATCCTCCCTGGTAACTGCTAAACTCGTCAACCTGTCCTCGTCCCCACCCACATAGACTTGTTCGGCTGAAGGCATATTGTTAAGTTCCTCTTTAGTAAATACAGATACAAAATATTTATTAAAAATACTACTCATCTCTTCATCACTATCTGTTATTTGACCTGTCTCAGTTTTTAATGGACCTATCCTTTCCCTAGTCTTAGTACGATATAACTGAAAAAACCCTTTAGGATTTGTCTTTGCTTGCCCTGCTATGCGAACTTCATAGTTTCTTTTTGCTTTCCTTATCTCTTTTTTAACATTTCTAACCAGTTGTACGAATTCCTGTTCTAAAGTGACCTCCCCATTTTTAATCCTTTTGTACCAAGCTCTCTTTTTACCTATAAGGTTCTTCAAATTCTTTGTTATCCACTTTGGGTCATTAGTATACGATCTATTCAATTTGTATGGTATACTACGTTCCTGTGCTTTGTTTAGAATATTCTTAAATAAGTTATATATTGAATCCACATCGAAATCCCCATTTAAGTCACCTATCGCTGGGTTCATGTCTCGCTCCAAGACCGGCCCACACCCCATACCCAAGCCTTTCCAATCAATTTGACCCAAAAAATTTCTTAGGCTATTAAAATCAGCTTTTCGAAAATCTGGCACTTTAACAGAATTTTCTCCTACTGGTCTATTCCATTCTATGCTAAATCTGATTTCTTTGTGATCACTGCTCCCTAGCTCACTCCCTATTTCGATGTCATTAATTTGCGTTTCCCTGTTAGTTAACACTAAATCTAAAATATTATTTTCCCGTGTTGGTTCCTTAATGTGTTGCGTAAGAAAGCAATCGTCAATTAATTCTAGAAAATCTTCTGCTTCACTATTCCCTGTTTTGTTCAACCAGTTTATTCCGCTAAAATTAAAGTCACCCATGACATAAATACTGTTAGATCTAGATGCTCTAGATATTTCATCCCATAGATGCTTTGCTTCCATTCTGTCTAAATTTGGTGGCCTATATATTACTCCTATTATAATATTATTAGCTTTTTCGTTTAATTCAATCCAAATAGTTTCTGTGTGTGGCTCTGTTTTGATTCCCTCTTTGAGACTACATTTCAAATTGTCCCTAACATATATGGCTACTCCACCTCCTCGTCTAATATATCTATCTGTGTGAAATAGTTTAAATCCATATATTTGATATTCAGCTAATAGTTCTCTATTTTCTACATTCATCCACGTTTCGGTAAGTGCAATAATATCTATTTTTTCTGTGCAGACAAGAGCATTTAATTCGTTAATTTTATTTCTTAGACTTCTACTGTTAGTGTAATATACCCTAAGTGAATTGTTATTTTGCGGACCTTCTCTTTCCCTGATCGTTTTGCCAATTCCTTTCTCCCACAAACACATACTTTTATTACCTCCTTCCTCCAAATCAATTCCCATACCTCTATCTACTAACAGTTTAAACCCAAACAAACACCTCTAACCACTTCTTCTAGCGAGTTCGCAACAGCAACAACCCCAGCTCTCGATAGAAGCACCCCATCACGAGCATACATTTCATTTCTTCCATAGAAGTGTTCCCAGTTGTCTATGAAAGATATTGCATTTGATTTGCAATATCTTTCCAGCCGGCAATTGACACCAAGTGCCCTCGATATCCATTCATTTCCCACTCCCTTTCTTGGAAGAATGCCACATATGATCGGGATTCCTCCCTTGCTCCTAACTAACTCTATGGCTGTTTTATACCTCTGAATCAGTTCCTCACTCCTGACTCGACCAACATCATTTCCTCCCACGCTAATGCAAATAATGGGATTGTTCCCATTACCAGCCATAATATCATTCATGTTGTTTATAATATCACCAATGCCAGCTCCGGGATAGCAAACCCTTAACCTGTTCCCCCTATCTCTAGCACAAAACGTTCTATCCAAATACCTTATCTGGGAATCTCCCACAACTAATGTTTGCTTAGGTACTTCCTTTACTTTCTGAGGGGCCTGCGCTTCCTTTCTCTTCGTTGCTTTCCCTTTTGCGCGATCCACAGTCTCTCCACAGCACTCGTCCTCCAAAACGTCAAATGAATTTGAAGTTGCTATGGCGTTTGAAGGCGGCTTTATCAAAGTCTTCTTAAGGCCCCTGTCTTTCGCAACTCTCCAAGACGAGGTCCCTTTACTGCTGGTCTCCTCCTTCGTTACTTCTCGTTGTTTTTTAAGCTGACGCACCTCCTCCCGCAGAGAGTCCAACTCTGTCCTCAGGGCTCCCACTAGAGTCACCAGGTCCTTCACTACAACTTCCATATTGCTATGATAATATAACAACACTCAGGAGCTCCGGTTAACACAACCTCTCACTGTGACTTCACCTGACCGACTGGCCTGACCTTAAAGGTAAGGTCTTCCGACATGAGTACACCCAGATCCTTTACATTGCCTTTACGTTCTATGTTATGATTTGCCTGAGTTTTGTACGTGGTTTCCGTTTTTATATTTTATTTTTTTCCATAGCGCATGAGCTGGAACTTATCTTCGCTAAACACCATATTATTTTCTGTAGCCCATAGAAAGACCTGATCTACATCTGACTGGAGGTTTGCCGTGTCCTCTATGTTCCGTACTCTCATGAAGATCCAGCCATTAGTCATTCTCCAGGCCTCAGTCATTCTCTTAATTGGTCATCCATCCCTCCCTGTTATTACTCGTGTTTTTTACCTTTTGTCCTTAGGATATTTCTCAATCTCAGACAGATCATTATTTTGGTACCCTGGTACTTTGGTTTGTCTTCGGGTCAAAGTACCCTATCTTCTGTAATCCGACCGAAGGAGGATAAAGAGGGCCATAGTTCCTCTAGCACGGACTACGTTGCTGAGTTGGGACCTCAGCAGCAGTTCTCGTCACCAGTTGACACTAGCACCCCTACACGTCGGTCAGAGATGATGATATTTACTTAGGTAGGGAATTAGCTTTCTTTTTTCAGAGCACAAAGTTCGCTAATTCTGTAAGTATCATATTTCATTTAGTGGGAAAACCCTTGCTTCTGTCCTATAGAGACTCGGCAAGGTATGCCTACATTCTTGGACTACCTCATACACTTTTGGAACAATTAAATGTTTCATTTGTTTTAGAAACTATCGGTTTCAATTTAGTAGGATTTTCTTGCCCTTATTCTCTTACATTGAGTACCGGGTACAAGATTTCCTGCGCTTTTGATTGACTAATCATTTACCCTACTAAAATTAACGTTAATTGTTAACAATTAAAATTCCACAGGATAGTTACCAGTTGCCGCGTTATCCTGTTACTGACACTTACCATATCACAAGTATTCCTTGTACATTTATTTGCTATTTTTCACCATGTTTCGTCTCCAAGCTTTTCGTACCGATCCAGCAGGTGAAATAGGGAACTTAAGTCTTAAGAACTTTCCCGTCACAATATATATATATATATATATATATATATATATATATATATATATATATATATATATATATATATATATGTGTGTGTGTGTGTGTTATACCTAGTAGTCAGAACGCAATACTCGGCCTACTATGCAAGGCCCAATTTTGTCTAATAAGCCAAGTTTTCCTGAATTTATATATTTTTCGATTTTTTTCTTATGAAATTATAAAGCTATCCATTTCATTATGCATAAGTAAATTTGTTTAAATTTGAGTTAAAACTAACGTAGATATATGACCGAACCTAACCAGAAATCCTGGTTAGGTTCGCAGTGTGGAAACACTGCAAGGTTTCCACACTGCAGTCTACACTAAGGAAACAAACATAGGAATGTGCCTCAATGCCAACAGTGACTGCCCAGACAGGTACAAGAGGAGTGTCGTTAATGCTTATGTCGACCGTGCTCTCAGCCACAGCTCAGGATGGAAGCAAGTCGATGAAGAACTCTGTAGGGTAAGGCAGGTCCTAGTCAACAACGGCTTCTCCAATGGTTTCGTTGAAGACATCATAAAAAGGAAGGTGAAACGCCATGCAATCTCTGAAGAGACAACTAACACAACACCTGTACCCCCCTATTAGACTATTTTACAGGAACTTCTTTTCCACAGCTCATAAAACGGAGGAAAGGGTCCTGAAAGATATTGTTAATAGAAACGTTATCCCTACAGACAAAAATCAGAAGATACAATTGACGATCTACTGTAAAACCAAGAAAACGGCCAGCCTACTCATGAGAAACTCTCCAGACACAAAGCAGAACGCTTTAAAAGAGACCAATGTCGTCTATGCCTTCAAATGCCCACTTGGGGACTGTAAGCCTCAAAGAATTCAGTATATAGGCAAGACAACAACATCTCTTTCCAGGCGATTAACGATGCATAAGCAACAGGGCTCTATTAAGGAACATATAGCCTCTTCCTACAACCAGACCATCACCAGAGAAGTCTTAACAAAAAACACGGAAATCATCGATAGATACAGCGATAGTAGGCGGCTTGATATCTGCGAGGCACTACACATTAAGAAGTCGACACCAGCAATCAACAGCCAATTAATGCACAACTATATTCTACCCACTTCAAGACTCCTCACCAATATAGAAGCATCAAGAAATATGGGCCAATAGGCCCTTTGCAGTTACTTCCATTCTTCCCTTTAACTTACAAAATATTATGCCCATTGTTTCGTGTTCTGTCTTGTGTTGAAAGTTTGTTTTCACCTCATCCAAAACTGTTGTAGCATATCACCTCACCCAAATGCAGGTATAAAATCAAAGCTGTTTAAACTCTGTTTAGTGTTTGCAGGATATAGTTGTGTATGTGTAAACTAAAGTCTTTGAAAATGTAATAAGTTATTACGAAACGCGTTCAAGTGTCGCGTCAGACTAGAAATAAAAATGAAATTTGGAGAATTGATTTTTCAATTACCATCAACAGTGAAAAGAACCATAAGAAATATTGAGAAAATTCGTGTTAGAATTATTAATCTTACTTTTTCGGTCATATTTAATAATATATATATATATATATATATATATATATATATATATATATATATATATATATATATATATATATATATATATATATATATATATATATATATATATATATATATATATATATATTCTTTCTTCAAATATTCTGAGGAGTTCTTCAAAAGTCATCTTCGTGTGAGATGAAGAAAAAGAATTAATAACTGTAGAATGAATTACACTTATTATAAAATTACACAACGTTTCGACCCTACATGGTTCATTCTCAAGTGATTGCAAATCATGTTGGATTTATACTAATATGGGGTAAGGTGAAAACAAGTAGACCAATCCAAATGGGTTAAGAATAAGGCATAAAGGGAGGAAAAAGTAAGGCATAAAGTTTTAAAGGCCTGTAAAGAAAATGGCCATAAAGGTCCACATACACATACAAAGATTAATCAGGTGTATTGGGTGTAGCATGTTGAGCAGTGTCTTCTATGTTGGCATCTTCACGTTCCGGTCTTGTTCTTACTCTCATGGTGGGTAGAGTGAATAGTTCCGTTATCTGGGTATTTATGATAGGTTGTTCTATTTTGATGTGAATTGCTTCAAGAATTTGTAATCGTCTTACACCTTGGCTTTTGTCTATTATACAAGTGTTTTTATTCAACATTTCTCTTGTTAGGGTGATGTCAGGGGCTAGTCCCGTGTGATTTTTAGGGGCACCGGATTGAAGATAACAGGTCAAACGGCTCGTTAGCTTGGTCGACGTCATACCTATGTACTTAGATTGAAGGGTTACATCCTTCGTGGGGGAAAGTGTACATGCGTCTGACTACTATAAAGGCTTCTCCGTATGGCCTCGTATGGACCAAAAGGAACTGCCTCGTATGGTCCAGTAGCAGCTGCCTCGTATGGACGAATAGGAACTGCCTCGTATGGTCCAATAGCAGCTGCCTCGTATGGTCCAGTAGCAGCTGCCTCGTATGGACGAATAGGAGCTGCCTCGTATGGACGAATAGCAGCTGCCTCGTATGGACCAATAGGAGCTACCTCGTATGGACCAATAGCAGCTGCCTCGTATGGACCTATAGAAGCTGCCTCGTAAGGACCAATTGCAGCTACCTCGTATGGACCAATAGTAGCTGCCTCGTATGGACCCATAGCAGCTGCCTCGTAAGGACCAATAGCAGCTGCCTCGTAAGGACCAATAGCAGCTGCCTCGTAAGGACCCATAGCAGCTGCCTCGTATGGACCAATAGGAGCTACCTCGTATGGACCAATAGGAGCTGCCTCGTATGGACCAATAGGAGCTGCCTCGTAAGGACCAATAGCAGCTGCCTCGTAAGGACCAATAGGAGCTGCCTCGTAAGGACCAATAGCAGCTGCCTCGTATGGACCAATAGCAGCTGCCTCGTATGGACCAATAGGAGCTGCCTCGTAAGGACCAATAGCAGCTGCCTCGTAAGGACCAATAGCAGCTGCCTCGTAAGGACCAATAGCAGCTGCCTCGTATGGACCAATAGTAGCTGCCTCGTAAGGACCAATAACAGCTGCCTCGTATGGACCAATAGTAGCTGCCTCGTATGGACCCATAGCAGCTGCCTCGTATGGACCAATAGGAGCTGCCTCGTATGGACCAATAGCAGCTGCCTCGTAAGGACCAATAACAGCTGCCTCGTAAGGACCAATAGCAGCTGCCTCGTATGGACCAATAGTAGCTGCCTCGTAAGGACCAATAGCAGCTGCCTCGTATGAACCAATAGCAGCTGCCTCGTATGGACCAATAGAAGCTGCCTCGTATGGACCAATAGGAGCTGCCTCGTATGGACCAATAGGAGCTGCCTCGTATGGACCAATAGCAGCTGCCTCGTATGGACCAATAGCAGCTGCCTCGTATGGACCAATAACAGCTGCCTAGTATGGACCAATAGGAGCTGCCTCGTAAGGACCAATAGCAGCTGCCTCGTATGAACCAATAACAGCTGCCTCGTATGGACCAATAGAGTAATCTATCCTCTACGTTATTTCTTTACATTTACTTGCCTTAATCTTTAGTAGCCATTTATTCGCCCATTGTTCAGTTCCTGTGTGTATGAGTACAATCCTAACATCAAGTTTTAGCTCTTGAACCCCGCTTTTCTAGCCGGTGATGTAGAATGCAATGACCTCTGATCTGAGTTCCCACCTAGATGTACTCACCTAGTTTTCCTTGGAGAGGAAGGGGGGGGGAGGGGGTTGAGCTTCGGCTTTTTGGTTCCGCCTCTCATCTGTCAATCAACTTGTGTACAGCTTCCTGATATATGATGTGTGTGTGTATTCACCTAGTTGTTTTCACCTAGTTTTATTCACCTAGTTGTATTCACCTAGTTGTATTCATCTAGTTGTATTCACCTAGTTTTATTCACCTAGTTGTATTCACCTAGTTGTATTCATCTAGTTGTTTTCATCTAGTTTTATTCACCTAGTTGTATTCACCTAGTTTTGTTCACCTAGTTGTATTCACCTAGTTGTATTCACCTAGTTGTATTCATCTAGTTGTATTCATCTAGTTTTATTCACCTACTTGAATTCACCTAGTTTTATTCACCTAGTTGTATTCACCTAGTTTTGTTCACCTAGTTGTATTCACCTAGTTGTATTCACCTAGTTGTATTCATCTAGTTGTATTCATCTAGTTTTATTCACCTACTTGAATTCACCTAGTTTTATTCACCTAGTTTTATTCACTTAGTTGTGCTTGCGGGGGTTGAGCTCTGTAAAAGCCTAGAATCTCTTGTTGAGTTCTTCACACACCTCCTTGTCATTCTCTGTGTATCTGTTCTCCCCTTTTCTCAGCTTCATCACTTGTTCCTTCACAGTTTCTCCATGTTCTTTTACTCAGTTGCTTCGCTACCTTACATTCCTGGTTGAACCATGGATTCTTCTGTTGCTTTTCGCTTTTTGTTCAGTTTTCCCCTTTTGGACCGGGATAGATCTATCGGCAGCTTCCTGGCATTTTTGGGGGACATAATCCATCATGTCTTGTACATTCTTCTCTCTGAATTCTGTTTCCCATGGTATTCCCCTGAGGAAGTTCCTCATCTCATCATATTTTCCTCTTCGGTAATTCAGTCTTTTCCCTTCTGGTCCCATCCTTGGATAGGTTATCCCTACCTCCATGAGGTAGGGATATCGCCCATGATTAAGAGTCTTGAGCCATTAAACTATGGCTGTTTTATAAACGTATAAAACAGCCATAGAGTTAGTTAGGAGCAAGGGAGGAATCCCGATCATATGTGGCATTCTTCCAAGAAAGGGAGTGGGAAATGAATGGATATCGAGGGCACTTGGTGTCAATTGCCGGCTGGAAAGATATTGCAAATCAAATGCAATATCTTTCATAGACAACTGGGAACACTTCTATGGAAGAAATGAAATGTATGCTCGTGATGGGGTGCATCTATCGAGAGCTGGGGTTGTTGCTGTTGCGAACTCGCTAGAAGAAGTGGTTAGAGGTGTTTGTTTGGGTTTAAACTGTTAGTAGATAGAGGTATGGGAATTGATTTGGAGGAAGGAGGTAATAAAAGTATGTGTTTGTGGGAGAAAGGAATTGGCAAAACGATCAGGGAAAGAGAAGGTCCGCAAAATAACAATTCACTTAGGGTATATTACACTAACAGTAGAAGTCTAAGAAATAAAATTAACGAATTAAATGCTCTTGTCTGCACAGAAAAAATAGATATTATTGCACTTACCGAAACGTGGATGAATGTAGAAAATAGAGAACTATTAGCTGAATATCAAATATATGGATTTAAACTATTTCACACAGATAGATATATTAGACGAGGAGGTGGAGTAGCCATATATGTTAGGGATAATTTGAAATGTAGTCTCAAAGAGGGAATCAAAACAGAGCCACACACAGAAACTATTTGGATTGAATTAAACGAAAAAGCTAATAATATTATAATAGGAGTAATATATAGGCCACCAAATTTAGACAGAATGGAAGCAAAGCATCTATGGGATGAAATATCTAGAGCATCTAGATCTAACAGTATTTATGTCATGGGTGACTTTAATTTTAGCGGAATAAACTGGTTGAACAAAACAGGGAATAGTGAAGCAGAAGATTTTCTAGAATTAATTGACGATTGCTTTCTTACGCAACACATTAAGGAACCAACACGGGAAAATAATATTTTAGATTTAGTGTTAACTAACAGGGAAACGCAAATTAATGACATCGAAATAGGGAGTGAGCTAGGGAGCAGTGATCACAAAGAAATCAGATTTAGCATAGAATGGAATAGACCAGTAGGAGAAAATTCTGTTAAAGTGCCAGATTTTCGAAAAGCTGATTTTAATAGCCTAAGAAATTTTTTGGGTCAAATTGATTGGAAAGGCTTGGGTATGGGGTGTGGGCCGGTCTTGGAGCGAGACATGAACCCAGCGATAGGTGACTTAAATGGGGATTTCGATGTGGATTCAATATATAACTTATTTAAGAATATTCTAAACAAAGCACAGGAACGTAGTATACCATACAAATTGAATAGATCGTATACTAATGACCCAAAGTGGATAACAAAGAATTTGAAGAACCTTATAGGTAAAAAGAGAGCTTGGTACAAAAGGATTAAAAATGGGGAGGTCACTTTAGAACAGGAATTCGTACAACTGGTTAGAAATGTTAAAAAAGAGATAAGGAAAGCAAAAAGAAACTATGAAGTTCGCATAGCAGAGCAAGCAAAGACAAATCCTAAAGGGTTTTTTCAGTTATATCGTACTAAGACTAGGGAAAGGATAGGTCCATTAAAAACTGAGACAGGTCAAATAACAGATAGTGATGAAGAGATGAGTAGTATTTTTAATAAATATTTTGTATCTGTATTTACTAAAGAGGAACTTAACAATATGCCTTCAGCCGAACAAGTCTATGTGGGTGGGGACGAGGACAGGTTGACGAGTTTAGCAGTTACCAGGGAGGATGTTCTTAAACAAATAGTAAAACTCAAACCAAACAAATCCCCAGGGCCGGATGAAGTGTTTGCCAGGGTGCTTAAAGAATGCAAAGAGGAGCTTTGTGACCCACTGTCAACCATATTTAATAAATCAATAGAGTCAGGCAGAGTGCCAGAGTTTTGGAAAGTTGCTAATGTGATACCAGTTTTTAAGAAAGGAGATAGATCACTTGCGTCTAACTATCGACCAATTAGCCTAACGTCTATTGTGGGAAAGTTACTCGAATCTATAATAGCAAATAAAATTCGTCTTCATCTTGAAAAACATAAATTAATAATTGAGTCGCAACATGGTTTTATAAATGGCCGTTCATGTTTAACAAATTTGTTATCTTTTTATTCTAGCATTGTTGAGGCAGTTGATAGTGGTAAGGATTGCGATGTTGTATACCTTGACTTTAGCAAAGCTTTTGATACAGTGCCACATGAAAGACTGATTAAAAAAAATAGAGTCTCATGGTATTGGGGGTGCTATATTAAGCTGGATTAGGGCATGGCTATACCAAAGGAAACAGAGAGTTAGTATAAATGGAATCAAGTCAGAGTGGGAAAATGTTGTAAGTGGAGTGCCTCAAGGCTCTGTCCTGGGACCTCTGTTGTTTATAATATATATAAATGATTTAGATTCAGGTTTGAGTAGCAACATTTGCAAATTTGCCGATGATACGAAAATCGGTAGGGAAATTAATTCGGAGGAGGACTCACTATCACTTCAAGTTGATCTAGATAGGGTTTTGAAATGGTCAAAGGATTGGCAGATGCAGTTTAATGCTGATAAATGTAAAGTTCTGAGGTTAGGTAATGATGATAGAGTTACAAGATACGAGCTAGATGGTGTTGTGATTGCGAAGTCGGATTGCGAAAGGGATCTGGGAGTTATGATTAGTAAGAATTTAAAACAAAAGGATCAATGCATAAATGTTCGTAATAAGGCAAATCGGACACTTGGATTTATTAATCGCAGCGTTAGTAACAAGACACCTGGTGTGGTTCTCAAGCTATATCTTGCTCTAGTTAGGCCCCATTTAGATTATGCAGTTCAGTTTTGGTCGCCATATTATAGAATGGATATAAATTCACTTGAACGTGTCCAGCGTAGGATGACTAAGTTAATTCCCCAAATTAGAAATCTTTCATATGAAGAAAGATTAACAAAGCTTAAGTTGCATTCACTGGAAAGGCGAAGAGTTAGGGGTGACATGATAGAGGTTTACAAGTGGATGAATGGACATAACCGGGGGGATATTAATAGGGTATTAAAAGTATCAACACAGGACAGAACACGAAACAATGGATATAAATTGGATAAGTTTAGATTTAGGAAAGACTTGGGTAAATACTGGTTCAGTAACAGGGTTGTTGATTTGTGGAACCAATTGCCGCGTAACATTGTGGAGGTGGGGTCCCTCGATTGTTTCAAGCACGGGTTGGACAAGTATATGAGTGGGATTGGGTGGTTATAGAATAGGAGCTGCCTCGTATGGGCCAATAGGCCTTCTGCAGTTACCTTTGTTCTTATGTTCTTATGTTCTTATGTTCATTCCTGCAGACAACTGAAGCTGCTCTCTCTATTATATTATTAGTTGCCATGTTGTTCCTATCAAACTCCTGTCTGGGTTTTCTGCCATTTAGTGGATTTTTGTAAATGACTGTCACTATTATCTTAGGTCCATCCATTGTCATAGTTCCTGTTATGTAATCTCTGAATCCGTCACAGGGAAGGGAAGGGAACCAGGAATTTCCATCTCATCAAAACTCCAGTCCTTCCTTATCAGCAGGGCCACTCCTCCACCTCCTCTCCCTTCCCTCTCTTTCCTTACTATATAGTAGTCCTTTGGAAACACAGCATCTGTTATGACTCCTGACAATTTTGTTTCCGTTAGTCCTATTACATCTGGGTTTCTTCTTGCACCCTTTCTGCCACTTCACTTGCTTTATTGTTAATCCCATCGATGTTTGAGTACATTACCTTGAAGCTCAATTTCCTATATCTATTTTCACCCTCACTCCCTACAAGTGTAGAAAGTTGTTCCATGGTCATTTCTACTTTGGTCGGCTCCTCCTCCTGTAAGGAAGTTGCCAGAGGTTCAGGGGGAGGTGGGGTGGGGAATAAAAGGCTTACGTCTTGCCCAGGCCTGCTTGGGACAGGAAGAAGTCCTGAGGGTGGGGGGGGGGGGAAGGAGTGTTTGGGGTTGGGGGCTCAGGGATTGCTTAGGGTGAGGGCACGCCCTCCTGTGGTGTAGTTAACAGGGGTTTGGGGGGAGACGGGGTGGGGGATGGAGGGCCTAGGTCTTGCCAGGGTCTGCCTGGGGCAGGAAGAAGACCAGGGGATGGGAAGGCAGGGGATACTCTGGGTAAGGGGGGAGGGAGGATTTGGGTGATATGGTTGGCTTTGTGTAGGGGCAAGGAGGGATTTGAGCTGGGGGTGGAGGGGGGGCCCTATGGGGTGTTGGGCAGGCGTGTTGCATTCCCTTCTGGGGTTCCTGAATGGCTAGGCTGGGGTTCCCTACTTCCCTCTGGGAGTGCTGGGATGGAGGCTGATCCCTGGTTCCCTTCCCTCTCCCTGCGCCTTTTCCTTGTATCTGCTGCCGTCTGTGGTCGGCAGCACGGAGGGCAGGGATAATTTTCCTCATAATCTCGTCCCTGGTCATGTCCCTCTGAAGGTATACCTCTCTGGAATTCCCAGCAATTTTCAGTTTGCTCTTCTTTACCAGGATGTTCTCTGTGGTGGCCTCGTTCCTCAACACTACCTTCATCAATCTCTTTTTGTCTTTGTTGTACTGACCAATCCGGGAAAACTGTTCTATGTCTCGTTCAGCCCCAGCCTCTTGTGTGTGTGTGTGTGTGTGTGTGTGTGTTTACTAGTTGTGTTTGCGGAGGTTGAGCTTTGCTCTTTCGGCCCGCCTCTCAACTGTCAATCAACTGTTTACTAACTACTTTTTTTTTTCTCCCACACCACACACACACACCCCAGGAAGCAGCCCGTGACAGCTGACTAACTCCCAGGTACCTATTTACTGCTATGTAACAGGGGCACTTAGGGTGAAAGAAACTTTGCCCATTTGTTTCTGCCTCGTGCGGGAATCGAACCCGCACCACAGAATTACGAGTCCTGGCTATCCACCAGGCTACGAGGCCCTTGAGTGTGTGTGTGTGTGTGTGTGTGTGTGTGTGTACTCACCTAGTTGTGTTTGCGGGGGTTGAGCTCTGGCTCTTTGGTCCCGCCTCTCAACCGTCAATCAACAGGTGTACAGATTCCTGAGCCTATCGGGCTCTATCATATCTACACTTGAAACTGTGTATGGAGTCAGCCTCCACCACATCACCCCCTAATGCATTCCATTTGTCAACCACTCTGACACTAAAAAAGTTCTTTCTAATATCTCTGTGGCTCATTTGGGCACTCAGTTTCCACCTGTATCCCCTTGTGCATGTTCCCCTTGTGTTAAATAGACTGTCTTTATCTACCCTATCAATTCCCTTCAGAATCTTGAATGTGGTGATCACATCCCCCTAACTCTTCTGTCTTCCAGCGAAGTGAGGTTTAATTCCCGTAGTCTCTCCTCGTAGCTCATACCTCTCAGCTCGGGTACTAGTCTGGTGGCAAACCTTTGAACCTTTTCCAGTTTAGTCTTATCCTTGACTAGATATGGACTCCATGCTGGGGCTGCATACTCCAGGATTGGCCTGACATATGTGGTATACAAAGTTCTGAATGATTCTTTACACAAGTTTCTGAATGCCGTTCGTATGTTGGCCAGCCTGGCATATGCCGCTGATGTTATCCTCTTGATGTGTGCTGCAGGAGACAGGTCTGGCGTGATATCAACCCCCAAGTCTTTTTCCTTCTCTGACTCCTGAAGAATTTCCTCTCCCAGATGATACCTTGTATCTGGCCTCCTGCTCCCTACACCTATCTTCATTACATTACATTTGGTTGGGTTAAACTCTAACAACCATTTGTTCGACCATTCCTTCAGCTTGTCTAGGTCTTCTTGAAGCCTCAAACAGTCCTCTTCTGTTTTAATCCTTCTCATAATTTTAGCATCGTCCGCAAACATTGAGAGAAATGAATCGATACCCTCCGGGAGATCATTTACATATATCAGAAACAAGATAGGACCGAGTACAGAGCCCTGTAGGACTCCACTGGTGACTTCACGCCAATCGGAGGTCTCACCCCTCACCGTAACTCTCTGCTTCCTATTACTTAGATACTTCCTTATCCACTGGAGTACCTTACCAGCTACACCTGCCTGTCTCTCCAGCTTATGTACCAGCCTCTTATGCGGTACTGTGTCAAAGGCTTTCCGACAATCCAAGAAAATGCAGTCCGCCCAGCCCTCTCTTTCTTGCTTAATCTGTGTCACCTGATCGTAACATTCTATCAAGCCTGTAAGGCAAGATTTACCCCTCCCTGAACCCATGTTGGCGATTTGTCACGCAGTCCTTTCTCTCCAGATGTGTTACCAGGTTTTTTCTCACGATCTTCTCCATCACCTTGCATGGTATACAAGTCAAGGACACTGGCCTGTAGTTCAGTGCCTCTTGTCTGTCGCCCTTTTTGTATATTGGGACCACATTCGCCGTCTTCCATATTTCTGGTAGGTTTCCCGTCTCTAGTGACTTACTATACACTATGGAGAGTGGCAAGCAAAGTGCCTCTGCACACTCTTTCAGTACCCATGGTGAGATCCCATCTGGACCAACAGCCTTTCTAACATCCAGATCCAGCAGGTGTCTCTTGACCTCCTCTCTCGTAATTTCGAACTCCTCCAAGGCTGCCTGGTTTACCTCCCTTTCTCCTAGCACAGTGACCTCACCCTGTTCTATTGTGAAGACCTCCTGGAACCTCTTGTTGAGTTCCTCACACACCTCTCTGTCATTCTCTGTATACCTGTCCTCGCCTGTTCGAAGTTTCATTACCTGTTCTTTCACTGTTGTTTTCCTTCTGATGTGACTGTGGAGTAGCTTTGGTTCGGTCTTGGCTTTGTTTGCTATATCATTTTCAAAACTTTTCTCTGCTTCTCTTCTCACCCTGACGTACTCATTCCTGGTTCTCTGGTATCTCTCTCTGCTTTCTGGTGTTCTGTTATTCCGGAAGTTCCTCCACGCCTTTTTGTTCAGTTTCTTCGCTTCCATACATGCCCTATTATGCCATGGATTCTTCTGTTGCTTCTCGGATTTTTCCCTTTGGGCCGGGATGAACCTGTTTACTGCCTCCTGACACTTTTGGGTAACATAGTCCATCATACCCTGTACAGACTTGTCTCTGAGGTCTGTGTCCCAAGGTATTTCACTTAGGAAACTTCTCATCTGTTCATAATTCCCCTTTCGGTATGCCAGCCTTTTGATTCCTAGATCTTTTTGGGGGGAGATAAGTCCTAGCTCTACCAGGTACTCAAAGTTCAATACACTGTGGTCACTCATTCCCAAGGGCGCTTCCATCTTAACTTCCCTTATATCCCATTCATTTAGGGTAAATATCAAATCAAGCATTGCTGGTTCATCTTCTCCTCTCATTCTTGTGTGTGTGTGTGTGTGTGTGTGTGTGTGTGTGTGTGTGTGTGTGTGTGTGTGTGTGTGTGTGTGTGTGTGTGTGTGTGTGTAGTCACCTATTTGTACTCATCTATTTGTGCTTGCGGGGGTTGAGCTCTGGCTCTTTGGTCTCGTCTCCTAACTGTCAATCAACCGTTTCTAACTACTACTTCTCCCCCCCCCCCCCCCCCGAAAAAAACACCAGGAAGCAACCCGTGACAGCTGACTAACTCCTAGGTACCCATTTACTGCTAGGTAATAGGGGCATAGGGTGAAAGAAACTCTGCCCATTGTTTATCGCCGGCGCCCGGGATCGAACCCGGGACCACAGGATCACGTGTTCAGCGTGCTGTCCGCTCGGCCGGCTGGCTATATGTGTGTGTGTGTGTGTGTGTGTGTGTGTGT
Organism: Procambarus clarkii; assembly: GCF_040958095.1. Taxonomy (NCBI): domain Eukaryota; kingdom Metazoa; phylum Arthropoda; class Malacostraca; order Decapoda; family Cambaridae; genus Procambarus; species Procambarus clarkii. The sequence continues at coordinate 24,504,372 of NC_091154.1, read as the reverse complement.
GTGTGTGTGTGTGTGTGTGTGTGTGTGTGTGTGTGTGTGTGTGTGTGTGTGTGTGTGTGTGTACAACCCGTGTCAGTAGTGATCTTATACAACTTGACGACAGCCCGGCGCCAAGCACTTCCCTGGCGCCACACTGGGGGTCCAGGTACTTCCCTGGCGCCACACTGGGGTCCAGGTACTTCCCTGGCGCCACACTGGGGTCCAGGTACTTCCCTGGCGCCACACTGGGGGTCCAGGTACTTCCCTGGCGCCACACTGGGGGTCCAGGTACTTCCCTGACGCCCCACTGGGGGTCCAGGTACTTCCCTGGCGCCACACTGGGGGTCCAGGTACTTCCCTGGCGCCACACTGAGGGTCCAGGTACTTCCCTGGCGCCACACTGGGGGTCCAGGTACTTCCCTGGCGCCACACTGGGGTCCAGGTACTTCCCTGACGCCACACTAAGGGTCCAGGTACTTTCCTGGCGCCACACTGGTTGTCCAGGCACTTCCCTGGCGCCACACTGGGGGTCCAGGTACTTCCCTGACGCCACACTAAGGGTCCAGGTACTTCCCTGGCGCCACACTGGGGGTCCAGGTACTTCCCTGGCGCCACACTGGGGTCCAGGTACTTCCCTGACGCCACACTAAGGGTCCAGGTACTTTCCTGGCGCCACACTGGTTGTCCAGGCACTTCCCTGGCGCCACACTGGGGGTCCAGGTACTTCCCTGGCGCCACACTGGGGGTCCAGGTACTTCCCTGACGCCACACTGAGGGTCCAGGTACTTCCCTGGCGCCACACTGGGGGTCCAGGTACTTCCCTGGCGCCACACTGGGGTCCAGGTATTTCCCTGACGCCACACTAAGGGTCCAGGTACTTTCCTGGCGCCACACTGGTAGTCCAGGCACTTCCCTGGCGCCACACTGGGGGTCCAGGTACTTCCCTGGCGCCACACTGGGGGTCCAGGTACTTCCCTGACGCAACACTGGGGGTCCAGGTACTTCCCTGGCGCCACACTGGGGGTCCAGGTACTTCCCTGGCGCCACACTGGGGGTCCAGGTACTTCCCTAGCGCCACACTGGGGGTCCAGGTACTTCCCTGACGCAACACTGGGGGTCCAGGTACTTCCCTAGCGCCACACTGGGGGTCCAGGTACTTCCCTGGCGCCACACTGGGGGTCCAGGTACTTCCCTGACGCCACACTGAGGGTCCAGGTACTTCCCTGGCGCCACACTGGGGGTCCAGGTACTTCCCTGGCGCCACACTGGGGTCCAGGTATTTCCCTGACGCCACACTAAGGGTCCAGGTACTTTCCTGGCGCCACACTGGTAGTCCAGGCACTTCCCTGGCGCCACACTGGGGGTCCAGGTACTTCCCTGGCGCCACACTGGGGGTCCAGGTACTTCCCTGACGCAACACTGGGGGTCCAGGTACTTCCCTGGCGCCACACTGGGGGTCCAGGTACTTCCCTGGCGCCACACTGGGGGTCCAGGTACTTCCCTAGCGCCACACTGGGGGTCCAGGTACTTCCCTGACGCAACACTGGGGGTCCAGGTACTTCCCTAGCGCCACACTGGGGGTCCAGGTACTTCCCTGGCGCCACACTGAGGGTCCAGGTACTTCCCTGGCGCCCCAGGGGGGGTCCAGGTACTTCCCTGGCGCCCCACTGGGGGTCCAGGTACTTCCCTGGCGCCACACTGGGGTTCCAGAATGCGTGCCCTGGCATGATTCTTCATACAACAGCTGTTTATTTTTCTATTAACACATTTAGGTACGTCTGCATGTGTCCAGCTGTCCTAGACAATATGAAGGGGAGTACTGTGTGTCAAACTCTAGCTGCGTGATCCCCGTCACACAGGATGGTTAGTCATACAGAGGCATGTGATCAGTAGGTCTGCACTGGCAAACTCTGGGTGCATTATGAGGATATCATCAATAAAACGAGAGTGAATAAAGTAATTGCAAAGCTTCAGGTACCTCATGCCAACGGATCTGAATGGTCTGATAACTGGGCATTCGGTGATGTAGTGTGGGAGATCATGCCGCAGTTCCTGCTCACAGAGTTTGCACCTGGAGTGCTCAGGATTGGGAGATCCGTCACCTGTAGCCACCTGCCACAAGTAACGGTAACCCAACCTGATCCTGGCAACCACTGTGTCGCACAGTCTGGTCCACGTTTTGTGCCGCCCATGTTACTAGGCTTCAGATCTGAACAAATCATAGCTTTTTATACTGGTGCTTTCAGGTCGTTGGGAGTCAGTAATTTTCTCCCTTAAAGGCTTGAGTGTTTGATACAATATAGTTTAGACAGCAGAGATGGGGATGCTTAGATCTAATTCAACTTCATCTTTGTTACACGTTAATTTAGCTTCATGTCTGCGTCCTTATGATGGGTTATATTTATGTGTGATGGTATCCATACAAAGGAGATTCGAAACGCTTTACTCTATGCACCGATTAGGTCATTTATAATTGCTAGTATGTGGTTCTTTCTGTCGATCTTCCAGGAGAAGTTTTAAATTGCTAAAAGAGCAGAGTTTGAATCGCAAAATATTAGACAATCGGCTGTCGGGCATTTGGACAATGTGGCCTGAGTTTTCTGAAGGGGTTGTAGAAGCTGGGAATGTAGACGTGTCTGGGATTTTGTTCTGCCACCTGATGTGGAGAAGTCTGCGGAGACAGTTCAAGTGAAAGTTGATTTAGGTGTTTGGCGTGTTTGCTGTAGACAGTGCAGATCTCGCTGGGCTAGAGAAGGATGGTGAGTACCACTGCACGTTAGACCTTCAGTTTGGTGATAAGGCTGAGGAGGGCCCTTCGCTCCCAGATATTCTCATGGAGTCCTCCAAAGGCAACGCTGGCCCAGGTGATCCTGTTGTCGACTTCTGCGTCTACGTTCACGGCTCTTGAGACTGTGGTGCCAAGATAGGTGAAGTTGTTGTCTGCGTGCAGGTTCTGTCCCCTTGACAGTGACGTGGGGTGTCTGGTAGGGTGTTCCGGGTGCGGGTTGCTGCTTGATTTCAGTCTTTTTGGTGCTAATGATGAGACCGAAGTTGTCGCAGACCGGTGAGCAGCAGTCCATCTTGTGCTGCATCATTTGCTCTGTGCTGACGTTGAGGGCGCCGTCATCAGCGAACAGGATGTCTCTTATTGCAGACTAACAGACGTTGTCACAGCTCGAATAAGACTTGGCTATAGGTATCTCTGGCAGTTCGGCTTGTATAGGGATCTACATGAAGTAAAGTGTAAAGTGTGTGGACAAAGTAGGACACAAACAGAGGTTAGAGGCATTAAATATGCAAAAACTAGAAGATAGAAGAAAATGAGGCGATATGATCACAACATACAAAATAGTAACAGGAATCGATAAAATTGATTGGGAAAATTCTTCCCTATCAATTTTATCGATTCCTGTTACTATTTTGTATGTAGTGATCATATCGCCTCATTTTCTTCTTTATCTTCTAGTTTTTGCATATTTAATGCCTCTAACCTCTATTTTTGTCCTACTTTGTCCACACACTTTACACTTTACTTCCTGAGACCCGGAACTTCAAGAACAAGAGGTCATAGATTTAAACTCACGAAACAAAGCTGCCGGAGAAATATAAGAAAATTCAAAAAATTCAAAGTGGTACTCTCCACAGGAAGAGATTAAGCTCAAGTTGGGCAGCAGATTGGTGCTTCGGGGATCCTTCCTTGAGTGAGGTGTTGGAGGTTCAGTCGGCAGGGGCGGCTGGCAGCAGTATATGTGGGCAGCGGTTCGAGGCTGCGAGTGTCCAGTTGAATGAACGTCTATTATATATATATATATTCCTGATGATTGAATCTCACTTGTTCTTGTTGACTCACTTTTTCTTGTTGGCTCACTTTCTCTTGCTGACTCACTTTCTCCTTTTGACTATCTTTCTCTTGTTGACTCACTTTCTCTTGTTGACTGACTTTCTCTCGTTGACTCTTTTTCTTGTTGATTAACTTTATCTTGTTGACTCACTTTCTCTTGTTGACTCACTTTCTCTTGACGATTCACTTACTCCTGACGATTCACTTACTCTTGTTGACTCACTTTCTCTTGTTGACTCACTTTCTCTTGTTGACTCACTTTCTCTTGTTGACTCACTTTCTCTTGTTGACTCATTTTCTCTTGTTGACTCATTTTCTCTTGTTGACTCATTTTCTCTTGTTGACTCATTTTCTCTTGTTGACTTACTTTCTCTTGTTGACTTACTTTCTCTTGTTGACTCATTTTCTCTTGTTGACTCATTTTCTCTTGTTGACTTACTTTCTCTTGTTGACTTACTTTCTCTTGTTGACTCATTTTCTCTTGTTGACTCATTTTCTCTTGTTGACTTACTTTCTCTTGTTGACTCATTTTCTCTTGTTGACTCATTTTCTCTTGTTGACTTACTTTCTCTTGTTGACTTACTTTCTCTTGTTGACTCATTTTCTCTTGTTGACTCATTTTCTCTTGTTGACTTACTTTCTCTTGTTGACTCACTTTCTCTTGTTGACTCACTTTCACTTGTTGACTCACTTTCTCTTGTTGACTTACTTTCTCTTGTTGACTCATTTTCTCTTGTTGACTCATTTTCTCTTGTTGACTCACTTTCTCTTGTTGACTCACTTTCTCTTGTTGACTCACTTTCACTTGTTGACTCACTTTCTCTTGTTGACTTACTTTCTCTTGTTGACTCATTTTCTCTTGTTGACTCATTTTCTCTTGTTGACTCGCTTTCTCTTGTTGACTCACTTTCTCTTGTTGACTCACTTTCTCTTGTTGACTCACTTTCTCTTGTTGATTCATTTTCTCTTGTTGACTCACTTTCTCTCATTGACTTTTCCTTGGTGATTTTCATGTTCTCTTGTCGATTGTCACTTTCTCTTGTTGACTCTCATTTTCTCTCATTTCTCTCTTGCTTCCTCTCTTCCTCTTCCATGAGCTTACATGTTCCTTCCTCACGCAGTAATTCTCTTCTTACAGCTTCCTGAGCGCTCCTCTTCCTGTGGTCGAGGTCTTGGCCTCCTCTGTGTTCTTGTTGGTGCTCTGTGTTCTTGTTGGTGCTCTGTGTTCTTGTTGGTGCTCTGTGTTCTTGTTGGTGCTCTGTGTTCTTGTTGGTGCTCTGTGTTCATGTTGGTGCTCTGTGTTCATGTTGGTGCTCTGTGTTCTTGTTGGTGCTCTGTGTTCTTGTTGGTGCTCTGTGTTGTTGTTGGTGCTCCATGTTCTTGTTGGTGCTCCGTGTTCTTGTTGGTGCTCCATGTTCTTGTTGGTGCTCTGTGTTCTTGTTGGTGCTCTGTGTTCTTGTTGGTGCTCTGTGTTCTTGTTGGTGCTCTGTGTTCTTGTTGGTGCTCTGTGTTCTTGTTGGTGCTCTGTGTTCTTGTTGGTGCTCCATGTTCTTGTTGGTGCTCCATGTTCTTGTTGGTGCTCCATGTTCTTGTTGGTGCTCCATGTTCTTGTTGGTGCTCCATGTTCTTGTTGGTGCTCCGTGTTCTTGTTGGTGCTCTGTGTTCTTGTTGGTGCTCCATGTTCTTGTTGGTGCTCCATGTTCTTGTTGGTGCTCCGTGTTCTTGTTGGTGCTCTGTGTTCTTGTTGGTGCTCCATGTTCTTGTTGGTGCTCTGTGTTCATGTTGGTGCTCTGTGTTCTTGTTGGTGCTCTGTGTTCTTGTTGGTGCTCTGTGTTCTTGTTGGTGCTCTGTGTTCATGTTGGTGCTCTGTGTTCTTGTTGGTGCTCCATGTTCTTGTTGGTGCTCCATGTTCTTGTTGGTGCTCCGTGTTCTTGTTGGTGCTCTGTGTTCTTGTTGGTGCTCCATGTTCTTGTTGGTGCTCCGTGTTCTTGTTGGTGCTCTGTGTTCTTGTTGGTGCTCTGTGTTCTTGTTGGTGCTCTGTGTTCTTGTTGGTGCTCCATGTTCTTGTTGGTGCTCTGTGTTCATGTTGGTGCTCTGTGTTCTTGTTGGTGCTCTGTGTTCTTGTTGGTGCTCTGTGTTCTTGTTGGTGCTCTGTGTTCATGTTGGTGCTCTGTGTTCTTGTTGGTGCTCTGTGTTCATGTTGGTGCTCTGTGTTCATGTTGGTGCTCTGTGTTCTTGTTGGTGCTCCGTGTTCTTGTTGGTGCTCTGTGTTCTTGTTAGTGCTCTGTGTTCATGTTGGTGCTCTGTGTTCTTGTTAGTGCTCTGTGTTCATGTTGGTGCTCTGTGTTCTTGTTGGTGCTCTGTGTTCTTGTTGGTGCTCCGTGTTCTTGTTGGTGCTCTGTGTTCTTGTTGGTGCTCTGTGTTCATGTTGGTGCTCTGTGTTCATGTTGGTGCTCTGTGTTCTTGTTGGTGCTCCGTGTTCTTGTTGGTGCTCTGTGTTCATGTTGGTGCTCTGTGTTCTTGTTGGTGCTCCATGTTCTTGTTGGTGCTCCATGTTCTTGTTGGTGCTCCATGTTCTTGTTGGTGCTCCGTGTTCTTGTTGGTGCTCTGTGTTCTTGTTGGTGCTCCATGTTCTTGTTGGTGCTCTGTGTTCATGTTGGTGCTCTGTGTTCTTGTTGGTGCTCTGTGTTCTTGTTGGTGCTCTGTGTTCTTGTTGGTGCTCTGTGTTCATGTTGGTGCTCTGTGTTCTTGTTGGTGCTCTGTGTTCATGTTGGTGCTCTGTGTTCATGTTGGTGCTCTGTGTTCTTGTTGGTGCTCCGTGTTCTTGTTGGTGCTCTGTGTTCTTGTTAGTGCTCTGTGTTCATGTTGGTGCTCCGTGTTCTTGTTGGTGCTCTGTGTTCTTGTTGGTGCTCTGTGTTCTTGTTAGTGCTCTGTGTTCATGTTGGTGCTCTGTGTTCTTGTTGGTGCTCTGTGTTCTTGTTAGTGCTCTGTGTTCATGTTGGTGCTCTGTGTTCTTGTTGGTGCTCTGTGTTCTTGTTGGTGCTCCGTGTTCTTGTTGGTGCTCTGTGTTCTTGTTGGTGCTCTGTGTTCATGTTGGTGCTCTGTGTTCTTGTTGGTGCTCCGTGTTCTTGTTGGTGCTCTGTGTTCTTGTTGGTGCTCTGTGTTCTTGCTTGTGATCACTACTCACACAAGACATCAATATCCACACAAGACATCAATACTCACCCAAGACATCAATAACCACACAAGACATCAATACCCACACAAGACATCAATACCCACACAAGACATCAATACCCACACAAGACATCAATAACCACACAAGACATCAATAACCACACAAGACATCAATAACCACACAAGACATCAATACCCACACAAGACATCAATACCCACACAAGACATCAATAACCACACAAGACATCAATACCTACACAAGACATCAATACCCACACAAGACATCAATAACCACATAAGACATCAATACCTACACAAGACATCAATACCCACACAAGACATCAATAACCACACAAGACATCAATACTCACCCAAGACATCAATAACCACACAAGACATCAATATCCACACAAGACATCAATACCCACACAAGACATCAATACTCACCCAAGACATCAATAACCACACAAGACATCAATAACCACACAAGACATCAATACTCACCCAAGACATCAATAACCACACAAGACATCAATAACCACACAAGACATCAATAACCACACAAGACATCAATAACCACACAAGTCATCAATAACCACACAAGACATCAATAACCACACAAGACATCAATACTCACCCAAGACATCAATAACCACACAAGACATCAATAACCACACAAGACATCAATAACCACACAAGACATCAATAACCACACAAGTCATCAATAACCACACAAGTCATCAATAACCACACAAGACATCAATAACCACACAAGACATCAATACTCACCAAAGACATCAATAACCACACAAGACATCAATAACCACACAAGACATCAATATCCACACAAGACATCAATACCCACACAAGACATCAATACCCACACAAGACATCAATAACCACACAAGACATCAATACCCACACAAGACATCAATACCCACACAAGACATCAATAACCACACAAGACATCAATATCCACACAAGACATCAATACCCACACAAGACATCAATACTCACCCAAGACATCAATAACCACACAAGACATCAATAACCACACAAGACATCACTACTCACACAAGACATCAATAACCACACAAGACATCAATACCTACACAAGACATCAATAACCACACAAGACATCAATACTCACCCAAGACATCAATAACCACACAAGACATCAATACTCACACAAGACATCAATACTCACCCAAGACATCAATACCCACACAAGACATCAATAACCCACACAAGACATCAATACCCACACAAGACATCAATACCCACACAAGACATCAATACCCACACAAGACATCAATACCCACACAAGACATCAATACCCACACAAGTCATCAATACCCACACAAGACATCAATACCCACACAAGACATCAACAACCACACAAGACATCAATACTCACCCAAGACATCAATACCCACACAAGACATCAATACCCACACAAGACATCAATAACCACACAAGACATCACTACTCACACAAGACATCAATAACCACACAAGACAACGAGTTAAATACGCCTGTTAACAAGACAAACACACACACGTTAACAAGTTAATTACACCACTTACCACGATGAACCATCACTAACAAGTTAAACACACTCGTTAATATGTTAAATTCCATCAATAATATTTAAACAAAATGTAGCTATTAAAAACAGTTTATCAAGCGGAAAAACGATATAACAAATATGAAGAAAAATTTACATCACAAAATCCCCAAAACAAACAGAAGAAATGCATCTTCGAGTTAATAAAAACAACGAAACTAATATATTCAAACATAAAAATAAAAAAATTCTTCTAATCAAACAATTACATGAAAATGTAAACAGGAAAACTAATTTATTCAAACACAAACAAATCGCCAATTTCTTCTGAACAAAAATAGACAATTACCATTTTTTAGCAGGAAAAAGGATTTAAAAAGCGACTCACAGTTTGAAAATGGATGAGAGAGGTTAGCATCCAGTCCTAGGTGGATGAGAGAGGTTAGCATCCAGTCCTAGGTGGATGAGAGAGGTTAGCATCCAGTCCTTGGTGGATGAGAGAGGTTAGCATCCAGTCCTAGGTGGATGAGAGAGGTTAGCATCCAGTCCTAGGTGGATGAGAGAGGTTAGCATCCAGTCCTTGGTGGATGAGAGAGGTTAGCATCCAGTCCTTGGTGGATGAGAGGTTAGCATCCAATTCTAGGTGGATGAGAGAGGTTAGCATCCAGTCCTAGGTGGTTGAGAGAGGTTAGCATCCAGTCCTTGGTGGATGAGAGAGGTTAGCATCCAGTCCTAGGTGGATGAGAGAGGTTAGCATCCAGTCCTAGGTGGATGTGAGAGGTTAGCATCCAGTCCTTGGTGGATGAGAGGTTAGCATCCAATTCTAGGTGGATGAGAGAGGTCAGCATCCAGTCCTAGGTGGATGAGAGAGGTTAGCATCCAGTCCTAGGTGGATGAGAGAGGTTAGCATCCATTCCTTGGTGGATGAGAGGTTAGCATCCAATTCTAGGTGGATGAGAGAGGTCAGCATCCAGTCCTTGGTGGATGAGAGAGGTTAGCATCCAGTCCTTGGTGGATGAGAGAGGTTGGCATCCAGTCCTTGGTGGATGAGAGAGGTTAGCATCCAGTCCTTGGTGGATGAGAGGTTAGCATCCAATTCTAGGTGGATGAGAGAGGTTAGCATTCAGTCCTAGGTGGATGAGAGAGGTTAGCATCCAGTCCTTGGTGGATGAGAGAGGTTAGCATCCAGTCCTTGGTGGATGAGAGGTTAGCATCCAATTCTAGGTGGATGAGAGAGGTTAGCATCCAGTCCTAGGTGGATGAGAGAGGTTAGCATCCAGTCCTAGGTGTATGAGAGAGGTTAGCATCCAGTTCTTGGTGGATGAGAGAGGTTAGCATCCAGTCCTAGGTGGATGAGAGAGGTTAGCATCCAGTCCTTGGTGTATGAGAGAGGTTAGCATTCAGTCCTTGGTGGATGAGAGAGGATAGCATCCAGTCCTAGGTGGATGAGAGAGGTTAGCATCCAGTCCTAGGTGGATGAGAGAGGTTAGCATCCAGTCCTTGGTGGATGAGAGGGGTTAGCATCCAGTCCTTGGTGGATGAGAGAGGTTAGCATCCAGTCCTAGGTGGATGAGAGAGGTTAGATACAGTCCTTGGTGGATGAGAGGGGTTAGCATCCAGTTCTTGGTGGATGAGAGAGGTTAGCATCCAGTTCTTGGTGGATGAGAAAGATTAGCATCCAGCCCTTGGTGGATGAGAGAGGTTAGCATCCATTATTTGGTGGATGAGAGAGGTTAGCATACAATCCTTGGTGGATGAGAGAGGTTAGCATACAATCCTTGTTGGATGAGAGAGGTTAGCATACAATCCTTGGTGGATGAGAGAGGTTAGCATACAATCCTTGATTGATGAGAGAGGTTAGCATCCATTCCTTAGTGGATAAAAGAGGTTAGCATCCAGTCCTTGGTGGATAAGAGGTTAGCATCCACTCCTTGGTGGATAAGAGAGGTAGAGTCAGTCCTTGGTGGAGTAGAGAGGTTAGTATCCACTCCTTGGTGGATGAGAGAGGTTAGCATCCAGTCCTTGGTGGATGAGAAGGATAAGGCACATGAGTAGTCCACTTGGTGGATGATCCTTCAGGATGGTGGTGGACAGGTGTTCAGGGTGAAACAGAAATCACCGTGTCCAGACACAGGGTTTGTGTAGGTCCAGAAGATCCCTCTCAGGGCTGCTTGTTTCTGGGAGATGAAGGGGGCCCCGGTGGGAGGGGGCGAGGGAGGGGGAGAGAGAGGGAGAGAGGGATGGGAGGGAGGGAGAGAGGGAGAGGAGAGAGGGAGAGGAGAGAGGGAGAGAGGGAGGGAGAGACGGAGGGTGGGAGAGAGGGAGGGAGGGAGGGAGGGAGGGAGGGAAAGAGGGATGGGAGAGGTAGGGATTGGAGAAAAGCCTCAAAAACTCTATGACTCTATGTAGACTCTATTGACCACAAAGAACTGTTTCAAGAGGGCTTATTGGGAAACGGAAGACGAGGACCCTTGTGGACCCGATTTGGGCCAGAAGAGAGGGGTCCCACGGTTCGTAGGGGGCCCAAAAGAGAGGGGCCCAGTGCAGACTGTGAGGTCCCAGAGCGACGCACTTCCTCCACCACCGGCAACAGTCAACTACCGCGGGAGTCCCGGTCGAAGTCCAGCCAGCTTGTGTTGTCCTCATAGAAAACGGAGCTGTCTTCAAGACTCGTGTACTCACCTAGTTGTGCTTGCCGGGGTTGAGCTCTGGCTCTTTGGTCCAGCCTCTAAACAGTTAATCAACTGGTGTACAGGTTCCTGAGCCTATTGGGCTCTATCATATCTACATTTGAAACTGTGTATGGAGTCAGCCTCCACCACATCACTGCCTAATGCATTCCATTTGTTAACTACTCTGACACTGAAAAAGTTCTTTCTAACGTCCCTGTGGCTCATTTGGGTAATTTCCAACTGTGTCCCCTTGTTCGCGTACCACCAGTGTTAAACAGTTTATCCTCATCTACCCTGTCAATTCCCCTAAGGATTTTGGAGGTAGTGATCATGTCTCCCCTTAATCTTGTCTTCCAGTGTCGTGAGGTGCATTTCCCGCAGCCTTTCCTCATAACTCATGCCTCTTAGTTCTGGGACTAGTCTAGTGGCATACCTTTGAACTTTTTCCAGCTTCGTCTTGTGCTTGACAAGGTACGGGCTCCATGCTGGGGCCGCATACTCCAGGATTGGTCTTATATATGTGGTATACAAGGTTCTGAAAGATTCCTTACACAGGTTCCTGAAGGCAGTTCTGATGTTAGCCAGCCTCGCATACGCCGCCCATGTTATTCCTTTGATGTGGGCTTCAGGAGACAGGTTTGGTGTGATATCAACTCCTAGATCTTTCTCTCTGTCCGTTTTGTGAAGAACTTCATCTCCCATTCGGTATCCAGCTTCTGGCCTCCTGTTTCCTCCTCCTACTTTCATTACCTTACACTTACTTGGGTTGAACTTTAGTAGCCATTTGTTTGACCATTCCTTCAGTCCAAGGACTGACCCTTGTGGGACTCCACTGGTAACGCCTCGCCACGCTGAGGCCTCACCCCTCACAGTGACTCTCTGTCTTCTGTTGCTTAGGTACTCCCTTATCCAGTGGAGTACCTTCCCTTTCACTGTTGCCTGGATCTCCAGTTTGTGCACTAGTCTCTTGTGTGGCACTGTGTCAAAGGCTTTCTAACAATCCAAAAATATGCAGTCTGCCCACCCTTCTCATTCTTGCTTGATTTTTATTGCCTGGTTGTAGAATTCAATCAATCCTATGAGAAATGATTTTCCTTCCCTGAACCCATGCTGATGTTGTGTTACAAAGTTCTTTCGCTCCGGATGTTCCACTTCCTTTTTTCGCACAATCTTCTCCATCATCTTACATGGTAAGCAAGTTAGGGAAACTGGCCTGTAGTTCAGTGCCTCCTGTCTGTCACCCTTGAGGACTACATTAGCCGTCTTCCAAATTTTTGGCAGTTCACCCTTTTACCAGTGATTTGTTACACACCATGGAGCGTGGCAGGCACAGAGCTTCTTCATCCGGGCCTATAGCCTTTGTCACTTCCAACTCTAGCAGATGCTTTCTCACCTCCCCACTCATAATCACAAACTCAACTAGTGGTGATTGGTTAAATATTCGCTCTTCTATCTCTGGGACTTCCTCTTGCTCTGCTGTGAAGACCTCCTGGAATTCCTTATTGAGTTCTTTGCACACTTCCTTGTTATTTGTAGTGAATTTGTCTGCTCCTATCCTCAGTTTCATTACCTGTGTGTGTGTGTGTACTCACCTATTTGTGCTTGCAGGATCGAGCACTGACTCCTGGATCCCGCCTTTCTAGCCATCGGTTGTTTACAGCAATGACTCCTGTCCCATTTCCTTATCATATCTAGTTTTAAAAATATGAATAGTATTTGCTTCCACAACCTGTTCCCCAAGTGCATTCCATTTTTCCACTACTCTCACGCTAAAAGAAAACTTCCTAACATCTCTGTGACTCATCTGAGTTTCCAGTTTCCACCCATGTCCCCTCGTTCTGTTACTATTACGTGTGAACATTTCGTCTAATTCCACTTTGTCAATTCCCCTGAGTATTTATTATATGTTCCTGTCATATCCCCTCTCTCCCTTCTTTTTTCTAGTGTCGTAAGGTTCAGTTCTTTCAGGCGATCTTCATATCCCATCCCTCGTAACTCTGGGACAAGCCTCGTGTCAAACTTCTGAACCTTTTCCAGTTTCCTTATGTGTTTCTTCAGGTGGGGACTCCATGATGGCGTGGCATACTCTAAGACTGGTCTCACTGTAGGCAGTGTAAAGCGCCCTAAAAGCTTCTTCACTTAGGTTTCTGAATGAAATTCTAACTTTCGCCTGTGTAGAGTACGCTGCTGTCGTTATCCTATTTATATGTGCCTCAGGAGTTAGGTTAGGTGTTATGTCCACTCCCAGGTCCCTTTCTCGAATCTTTACAGGTAGGCAGTTCCCCTTCATTGTGTACTGTCTCTTTGGTCGCCTATTACCTGATCCCATTTCCATAACTTTACATTTACTGGTGTTGAACTCCAGTAGCCATTTCTCTGACTATCTCTGTAACCTGTCCAGGTCCTCTTGGAGGATCCTACAATCCTCGTCTGTCACAACTCTTTTCATTAATTTTGCGCCATCCGCGAACATTGACATGTATGATTCCACTCCTGTGAACATATCATTTACATAAATTAGAAAGAGGATTGGCCCCAGCACCGATCCTTGAGGTACTCCACTTGTTACTGTTCGCCAGTCCGACTTCTCGCCCCTTACCATTACTCTCTGGCTCCTTCCTGTTAGGTAGTTCCTTACCCATGCTAGGGCCTTTCCGCTTACTCCTGCCTGCCTCTCAAATCTGAATAGCAGTCTCATGTGCGGTACTGTATCAAAGGCCTTTTGGCAGTCTAGAAATATGCAGTCTGCCCAGCCTTCTCTGTCCTGCCTAATCCTTGTTATTTTGTCATAGAATTCCAAAAGGTTTGTTAAGCAATGTTTCCCTGTCCAGAACCCTTACACAGGTTCCTGAACGCTGTTCTGATGTTAGCCAGCCTCGCATACGCCGAAGATGTAATTCTTTTTATGTGGGCTTCAGGAGACAGGTTTGGTGTGATATCAACTCCTAGATCTTTCTCTCTGTCCGTTTCATGAAGTACTTCATCTCCTATTCTGTATCCTGTGTCTAGCCTCCTGTTTCCACCGCCTAGTTTCATTACTTTGCATTTACTCGGGTTGAACTTTAGCAGCCATTTGTTGGACCATTCACTCAGTCTGTCTAGGTCATCTTGTAGCCTCCTTCTATCATCCTCTGTTTCAATCCTCCTCATAATTTCTGCATCATCAGCAAACAGTGAGAAGAACGATTCTATATCCTCTGGGAGATCGTTTACATATACCAGAAACAGTATAGGTCCAAGGACTGACCCCTGCGGGACTCCACTTGTAACGTCTCGCAAATCTGAGGCCTCACCCCTCACACTGACTCGTTGCCTTGTGTTGCTGAGGTACTCCTTTATCCAATGGAGTACCTTCCCTTTCACTCCAGCCAGCATCTCCAGCTTTTTTCATTAGCCTCTTGTGTGGTACTGTATCAAAGGCTTTCTGGCAATCCAAAAATATGAAGTCTGCCCATCCCTCTCTTTTTTGCCTGATTTTTGTTGCCTGGTCGTAAAATGTGTGTGTGTGTGTGTGTGTACTCACCTAGTTGTGCTTCCGGGGGTTGAGCTCTGGCTCTTAGGTCCCGCCTCTCAACCGTCAATCAACAGGTGTAGAGGTTCCTGAGCCTATTGGGCTCTATCATATCTACACTTGAAACTGTGTATGGAGTCAGCCTCCACCACATTACTTCCTAATGCATTCCATTTTTCAACCACTCTGACACTAAAAAAGTTCTTCCTAATATCTCTGTGGTTCATTTGGGCACTCAGTTTCCACCTGTGTCCCCTAGTGCATGTGCCCCTTGTGTTAAATAGCCTGTCTTTATCAACCCTGTCGATTCCCTTGAGAATCTTGAATGTAGTGATCATGTCCCCCCTGTGTGTGTTTCACCTTCCTTCTTATGATGTACATCATAAGAAGGAAGGTGAAAAGCCATGCAACCTCTGAAGAGACAACTAACACAACACCTGTACCCCCTATTAGACTATTTTACAGGAACTTCTTTTCCACAGCTCATAAAACGGAGGAAAAGGTCCTGAAAGATATTGTTAATAGGAACGTTATCCCTACAGACAAAAATCAGAAGATACAATTGAGGATTTACTATAAAACCAAGAAAACGGCCAACCTACTCATGAGAAACTCTCCAGACACAAAGCAGAACGCTTTAAAAAGAGACCCATGTCGTCTATGCCTTCAAATGCCCACTTGGGGACTGTAAGCCTCAAAGAACTCAGTATATAGGCAAGACAACAACATCTCTTTCCAGGCGATTAACGATGCATAAGCAACAGGGCTCCATTTAGGAACATATAATCTCTTCCCACAACCAGACCATCACCAGAGAAGTCTTAACAAAAAACATGGAAATCAACGATAGATACAGCGATAGCAGGCTGCTTGATATCTGTGAGGCACTACACATTAAGAAGTCAACACCAGCAATCAACAGCCAATTAATGCACAACTATATTCTACCCACTTCAAGACTCCGCACCAATATAGAAGCATCAAGAAATATGGGCCAATAGGCCCTTTGCAGTTACTTCCATTCTTCCCTTTAACTTACCCAATATTATACCCATTGTTTCGTGTTCTGTCTTGTGTTGAAAGTTTGTTTTCACCTCATCCAAAACTGTTGTAACATATCACCTCACACAAATGCAGGTATAAAATGAAAGCTGTTTAAACTCTGTTCAGTGTTTGCAGGTTATAGTTGTGTGTGTGTAAACCTAAGTCTTTGAAAATGTAATAAGTTACTACGAAACACGTTCAAGTGTCGCGTCAGACAAGAAATAAAAATGAATTTTGGATAATTGATTTTTCAATTACCATCGACAGTGAAAAGAAACATAAGAAATATTGAGAAAATTCGT
The DNA here is from genome assembly GCF_040958095.1 of Procambarus clarkii. Classification (NCBI taxonomy): domain Eukaryota; kingdom Metazoa; phylum Arthropoda; class Malacostraca; order Decapoda; family Cambaridae; genus Procambarus; species Procambarus clarkii. Next base: position 24,488,279 of record NC_091154.1, on the reverse strand, counting down.
GTTAGAATTATTAATCTTTCTTTTTCGGTCATATTTAATAATATTTGTCTACAGGAAAGACTGCTACCAATATATATATATATATATATATATATATATATATATATATATATATATATATATATATATATATATATATATATATATATATATATATATATATATATTTATATATATATATATATATATATATATATATATATATATATATATATATATATATATATATATATATATATATATATATATATATATATGTCGTACCTAGTAGCCAGAACGCACTTCTCAGCCTACTATGTAAGGCCCGATTTGCCTAATAAGCCAAGTTTTCATGAATTAATGTTTTTTCGACTATCTAACCTACCTAACCTAAAATAACCTAACTTTTTCGGCTACCTAACCTAACCTAACCTATAAAAATAGGTTAGGTTAGGTTAGGTAGGGTTGGTTAGGTTCGGTCATATATCTACGTTAATTTTAACTCCAATAAAAAAAATTGACCTCATACATAATGAAATGGATAGCTTTATCATTTCATAAGAAAAAAAATAGGGAAAATATATTAATTTAGGAAAACTTGGCTTATTAGGCAAATCGGGCCTTGCATAGTAGGCTGAGAAGTGCGTTCTGGCTACTAGGTACGATATATATATATATATATATATATATATATATATATATATATATATATATATATATATATATATATATATATATATATATATATATATATATATATATATATATATATATATATATACGGAGGGGCTTGACAGCTGAGTGGACAGCGCCTCGTATTCGTAGTCCTGTGGTTCCGGGATCGATCCCCGGTAGAGGCGGAAACAAATGGGGCAGACTTTCTTTCACCCTAATGCCCCTGTATCCAAGTAGTAAATAGGTACCTTCGAGTGCTTCCTGTGGGTGAATAACAAAAAGAAGGCCAGGACTGGGACGATAAGCCCAGAAATCACCTCAAGATAAACCCTTCACCTATTTCCCTATTGTATGTATCAAAGTTGTGATTTTAGTTCCCCCAACAATCTTCTCTTTTAGGTCATCCCATTTTCTCCCAAATAAACTTCCACTCGCAGAGTGAGTATTGGGTGTGTAGTGGTGTTGTTTATATATGAGGGGTGTGTAGTGGTGTTGTTTATATATGAGGGGTGTCTAGTGGTGTTGTTTATATATGAGGGGTGTCTAGTGGTGTTGTTTATATATGAGGGGTGTGTAGTGTTGTTGTTTATATATGAGGGGTGTGTAGTGGTGTTGTTTATATATGAGGGGTGTGTAGTGGTGTTGTTTATATATGAGGGGTGTGTAGTGGTGTTGTTTATATATGAGGGGTGTGTAGTGGTGTTGTTTATATATCAGGGGTGTCTAGTGTTGTTGTTTATATATGAGGGGTGTGTAGTGGTGTTGTTTATATATCAGGGGTGTGTAGTGGTGTTGTTTATATATCAGGGGTGTCTGGTGGTGTTGTTTATATATCAGGGGTGTCTAGTGTTGTTGTTTATATATGAGGGGTGTCTGGTGTTGTTGTTTATATATCAGGGGTGTCTGGTGGTGTTGTTTATATACCAGGGGTGTCTAGTGGTGTTGTTTATATATCAGGGGTGTCTAGTGTTGTTGTTTATATATGAGGGGTGTCTGGTGGTGTTGTTTATATATCAGGGGTGTCTAGTGTTGTTGTTTATATATGAGGGGTGTCTGGTGTTGTTGTTTATATATCAGGGGTGTCTAGTGTTGTTGTTTATATATCAGGGGTGTCTGGTGTTGTTGTTTATATATCAGGGGTGTCTGGTGTTGTTGTTTATATATCAGGGGTGTCTGGTGTTGTTGTTTATATATCAGGGGTGTCTGGTGTGTTGTTTATATATCAGGGGTGTCTAGTGGTGTTGTTTATATATCAGGGGGTGTCTGGTGTGTTGTTTATATATCAGGGGTGTCTGGTAGTGTTGTTTATATATCAGGGGGTGTCTGGTGGTGTTGTTTATATATCAGGGGGTGTCTAGTGGTGTTGTTTATATATCAGGGGTGTCTAGTGGTGTTGTTTATATATCAGGGGTGTCTAGTGGTGTTGTTTATATATCAGGGGTGTCTGGTAGTGTTGTTTATATATCAGGGGGTGTCTAGTGGTGTTGTTTATATATCAGGGGTGTCTAGTGGTGTTGTTTATATATCAGGGGGTGTCTGGTGGTGTTGTTTATATATCAGGGGGTGTCTGGTGTGTTGTTTATACATCAGGGGTGTCTGGTAGTGTTGTTTATATATCAGGGGTGTCTAGTGGTGTTGTTTATATATCAGGGGGTGTCTGGTGGTGTTGTTTATATATCAGGGGGTGTCTGGTGTGTTGTTTATATATCAGGGGTGTCTGGTGTGTTGTTTATATATCAGGGGTGTTTGGTGGTGTTGTTTATATACCAGGGGTGTCTAGTGGTGTTGTTTATATATCAGGGGTGTTTGGTGTGTTGTTTATATATCAGGGGTGTCTAGTGGTGTTGTTTATATATCAGGGGTGTCTAGTGGTGTTGTTTATATATCAGGGGTGTCTGGTGGTGTTGTTTATATATCAGGGGTGTAAACTACCAGCCAGGGCCGTCACCGGGTGCGACTCATTTTCACCTAGTTACTGGGTGCTGGTACTCCTACTAAGGTAAACTCGTTGTGTATCCTCTTACAACTTTCGCCTCTTGAGTGTACCGAGCTCTACTTTCAGGCTCTTGTTGACGTGATAAAAAATATGCATCAAACTACCACTGATGAGTATACCCTTTATGTACACGGTAAAGGATTGTCTTGACTATATGTATTCATCAGGACATATAGCTCCTGTGTGCAGTATTTATCACTTTAAGAAACTGATCTTCAGTAGACTGCTGGAGGTGGCTGGAGGCTGTAAGAGAGTGTGACCAGACTGTTCCTCACCTGATGACCCAGGCTGACCTCACTTGGGTCACAAGTGGTCGGTACACCCCTGATTGGCACCTGATTTCCCGCCAAAAGTGTCTAAACGTGTCCATCGATGTTCGAACCCATTTGACAACCACCTAACTACTTTCTGGCTTGTTCCCGAGGATTTTAACGCGCTGTGAAATATTTACGAAGGATTATATGTACTTTGGAATAAAACTCATTTATCTCCATAGAGGCAGGGAGCTCGTAGCCCCTCTGTCGTCTCCTTCCTTGGAGGAATTTCGCGCTCCTTCAGGTCCGGGACCATTCTTCTGGACTGAACTTCGCCAGTAACTTAGATCATCTACACTAACCTAACCTAACCTAATCTGCCCTTTCATAATTCTAACCTAATCCAGTAACCTAATCCTACCTAACCTAACCTAAACGAACCTAATCTACCTTCCATTCAAATGGACTGTATGGGTCTCGAACCTCATATGAACCTAATCTAACCTGATCTATTCTGATCTCCCCTAACCTAATTTAATCTAACCTAACCTAACATAACCTAAACTAATTTAATCTAACCTAACCTAACATAACCTAACCTGATGTAACCTAATCTAACATAATCTAATGTAACCTAATCTCATCTAATCTAACCTAACCTTTTCTGATATCTCCTAACCTATTCTAATCTAACCTAACCTAACCTAACGCAATGTGTAACCAAACCTAATCTAATGTAACCCAACATAACCTTGTCTGATCTCTCCTAACGTAATGTAACCTAACCTCATGTAACGTAACATAATGTAACCTGACCTCATGTAACGTAACGTAACCTAACCTAACCTAACCTAATCTGATATCATGTAAAGTAACGTAACGTAACCTCACGTAACCTAACGTAATGTAACCTAACCTCATGTAACGCATCGTAACCTAGCCTCATGTAACGTAAACTAACCTAACCTAACGTAACATAAACTAACTTCATGTAACGTAACGTAACCTAACCTCATGTAACATAACGTAATGTAACCTAACCTCATGTAACATAACGTAATGTAACCTAACCTCATGTAACGTACGTAACATAACGTACGGCTACTAGGTAACGTTCTGGCTACTAGGTACGACATATATATATATATATATATATATATATATATATATATATATATATATATATATATATATATATATATATATATATATATATATATATATATATATATATATATATATATATAAATAGCTATGGGTCCCCACATTGGCACCAGAGGTGGTACCCTCACAAACTAAAAAAAAACTATATATATATATATATATATATATATATATATATATATATATATATATATATATATATATATATATATATATATATATATATATATATATATATATATGTCGTACCTAGTAGCCAGAACTCACTTCTCAGCCTACTATGCAAGGCCAAATTTGCCTAGTAAGCCAAGTTTTCATGAATTAATTGTTTTTCGACTACCTAACCTACCTAACCTAACCTAACCTAACTTTTTCGGCTACCTAACCAAATCTAACCTATAAAGATAGGTTAGGTTAGGTTAGGTAGGGTTGGTTAGGTTCGGTCATATATCTACGTTAATTTTAACTCCAATAACAAAAATTGACCTCATTCATAATGAAATGGGTAGCTTTATCATTTCATAAGAAAAAAATTAGAGAAAATATATTAATTGAGGAAAACTTGGCTTATTAGGCTATTTTGGTCTTGCATATTAGGCTGAGAAGTGCGTTCTGGCTATTAGGTACGACATATATATATATATATATATATATATATATATATATATATATATATATATATATATATATATATATATATATATATATATAGCTAATTACTACAGATTCCCTTGTATGTTTACTAATGTTTAATTATATTGTATTGTTCTTTTACCGTATAGTATAGTCCTGTATTTCTGATACTGTATCAGAATAATATATATTTTGATATATAACTTGTATGTATTTGTTGACAACATAATGAATTGCTATAGGCACTCTGTACACAACTTCAAATTCAGGCCTACGGCAATATAATGCAGGCCTATAGCAATTTATTACAAGTCTATAGCAATTTAACGCAGGCTTATAGCAATATAATTAGGCTTATAGCAATATATTTGGGCCTATAACAATATAATCTTCATTACAGCCTCACTTGACTACCTTCTTCTTGTATACATCTATTTGTGCTTTATTTTAAAGGTAAAATACTATATTAACTATGGTATATGTAGCTTTTATAGTATTATAATAACATTTATAATAACGTTAATATAGTATTATAGTAACTATATTTCACTATGATAACTATAGTACATCAAATATTATTAATAACGCAACAAAAGACAATTATTATTTGTTCTTTAAGCTTCCCCTCAAATAGACAAAACCATCAGAGAAAACGGATAAATTTTCTTTGTTCGTAGCAATGTATTTACTATTTGTGGCTGCAGGATCGCCCTCCTAGCTCTTGGGTTACTTGTGTAAGGTAGGAAATGTATATGTTTATCTCTCAGAATGTTCGATAATATGTTTATTGCTTGTGATGTGTATCTATGTATGTATTAACACGATGTACTGAACGGGGTGAGAATAGCTTGAGCTACCTCATCCCTTTGTGTGTATTTTACCTCAATAAACTTATTTCAATTTCAATTTCAGCTCCTGGGCACCGCCGCTCTAGAAGCGGGTTGTCTGATGTATTAACTCCCATTTCTATATCATTTTCTCACGCACACACAAACACAAATACACACACACACACACACACACACACACACACACACACACACACACACACACACACACACACACACACACACACACACACACACACACACGCGCGGAACAGCTTCCCACACCAGCAGAATGCTCGCCAAGAAGGGGACAAGAAAATGAACAGAAGAAAGTGAGCTTCAAGGCAATGTACACTAACATAGATGGGATTACAAATAAAACAAGTGAACTCGGAGAATGGGCACTAGAAGAAAACCCAGACATAATAGCACTCACAGAAACAAAGCTAACGAAAACTAAAACAAACGCAGTGTTTCCACAGGGCTACTATGTAGTGAGGAAAGAGAGAGAAGGGAGAGGAGGAGGTGGTGTGGCATTGCTAATAAGAGAAGGTTGGAGTTTTGAAGAGATGGTAATTCAGAACTGTGAAGGTTTCAGTGACTACATTTCAGGCACCATAGCAACTGGAGGACAGAAAATTATAGTAGTAGTCATATATAACCCCCCACCGAATGACAGAAGACCCAGACAGGAATATGATAGAAACAACTTGGCCACCATCAATATAATAGAGAGAGCAGCTTCTGTGGCTAGCAGGGACGGATCCAGACTACTAATCATGGGAAACTTCAACCATGGGAAGATAGATTGGGGGAACAGAGACCCACATGGAGGCCCAGACACATGGAGAGCTAAGCTGCTGGATGTGGCAACATGAAACTTTCCAAGTCAACACGTCAAGGGACCGACAAGAATGAGAGGAGGGGATGAACCAGCCTTGCTTGATCTGATATTTACCCTAAATGAGTTGGATATAAGGGACGTTAAGTTGGAAGCCCCCTTGGGAATGAGTGATCATAGTGTATTGAGCTTTGAGTACCTGGTTGAGCTGGGAATTATCACACCCAAAAAAAGAACTGGGAAACAAAGGGCTGGCGTACCGAAAGGGAAACTATGAGGAGATGAATATATTCCTATGGGATATACATTGGGACACAGAACTCGGAACCAAGTCCGTACAAGACATGATGGATTATGTCACCCAAAAGTGACAGGAGGCTGTAAGCAGGTTTGTCCCTAGCCCGACAGGAAAAAACAGAGAAGCAAAAGAAGAATCCATGGTTTAATAGGGAATGTATGAAAGCAAAGGTGCTGAACAAAAGGGCATGGAGGAACTTCCGTAATAACAGAACACCAGAAAGTAGAGAGAGATACCAGAGAACCAGGAACGAGTATGTTAGTGTGAGAAGAGCAGCTGAGAAAAGGTATGAAAATGATATAGCTAATAAAGCCAAGACCGAACCAAAGCTACTACACAGTCACATCAGGAGGAAGACAACAGTGAAGGATCTGGTGATGAAACTTAGGACAGGCGAGGACAAGTACACAGAGAATGACAAAGAGGTGTGTGTGAAGAACTCAACAAAAGGTTCCAGGAGGTCTTTACAATAGAACAGGGAGAAGTCACGGCGCTAGGAGAGGTGGCAGGAAACCAGGTGACCTTGGAAATGTTCGAAATTGCAAGAAATGAGGTCAAGAAGCGCCTATTGGAGCTGGACGTGAGAAAAGCTGTTGGGCCGGACGGAATCTCACCATGGGTATTGAAAGAGTGTGCAGGAGCACTTTGCTTGCCACTCTCCATAGTGTATAGTAGGTCACTGGAAACGGGGGACCTACCAGAAATATGGAAGACTGCTAATGTAGTCCCAATATACAAAAAGGATGACAGACAAGAGGCACTGAACTACAGGCCAGTGTCCTTAACTTGTATACCATGCAAGGTGACGAAGAAGATTGTGAGAAAAAACCTAGAAACACATCTGGAGAAAAGGGACTTCGTGACAACCCATCAACATGGGTTCAGGGAGGGTAAATCTTGTCTTACAGGCGTAATAGAATTCTACAATCAGGTGGCAAAGATTAAGCAAGAAAGAGAAGGATGGGCGAACTGCATTTTTTTGGACTGTCGGAAAGCCTTTGACACAGTACCCCATAAAAGGCTGATGCATAAGCTGGAGAAACAGGCAGGAGTAACTGGTAGGGCGCTCCAGTGGATAAGGGAGTACCTAAGCAATAGGAAGCAGAGAGTTACAGTGAGGGGTGAGACCTCAGACTGGCGTGAAGTCACCAGTGGAATCCCACAGGGCTCTGTACTCGGACTTATCCTGTTTCTGATATACGTAAATGATCTCCCAGAGAGCATAGACTCATTCCTCTCAATGTTTGCTGACGACGCCAAAATTATAAGAAGGATTAAGACAGAGGAGGACAGCTTGAGGCTTCAAGAAGACTTGGACAAGCTGCAGGAATGGTCGAACAAATGGTTGTTAGAGTTTACCCCAAGCAAATGCAATGTAATGAAAATAGGTGTATGGAGCAGGAGAATAAATACAAGGTATCATTTGGGAGATGAAGTACATCAAGAGTCAGAGAGAGAGAAAGACCTGGGGTTGATATCACGCCAGACCTGTCCCCCTGAAGTTCATATCAAGAGGATAACATCAGCGGCATATGCCAGGTTGGCTAACATAAGAACATCATTTAGAAACTTGTGTAAGGAATCTTTCAGAACATTATATATCACATATGTCAGACCAATCCTAGAGTATGCGGCTCCAGCATGGAGTCCATATCAAGTCAAGCATAAGACTAAACTGGAAAAGGTTCCATACAAGATTCTCAGAGGAATTGATAGGGTAGATAAAGACAGACTATTTAACACAAGGGGCACACGCACAAGGGGACACAGGTGGAAACTGAGTGCCCAAATGAGTCACAGAGATATTAGAAAGAATTTTTTCAGTGTCAGAGTGGTTGACAAATGGAATGCATTAGGCAATGATGTGGTGGAGGCTGACTCCATACACAGTTTCAAGTGTAGATATGATAGAGCCCAATAGGCTCAGAAACCTGTACATTAGTTGATTGACCGTCGAGAGGCGGGACCAAAGAGCAAGAGCTCAACCTCCGCAAGCACAGCTCGGTAAGTACACACACACACACACACACACACACACACACACACACACACACACACACACACACACACACACACACACACACACACACACACACACACACACACACATACACACACACACACACACACATACAAGCAGCTGCCTGACTCAGCTGTCAGGCCCCTCCGTTTACATGTATATACACCGGGGTCATTGCATTAGACAACCAATGGCTAGAAAAACGGGGTCCAAGAGCTTAAGCTTGATCCAGCAGCCACAAGTAGGTGAGTAGAATTAGGTAACTACACACCCACACCATGGTGTGGGTGTGAGGATATCCAGGAGTTGATATCACGCCAAATCTGTCTCCTGAAGCACACACAAAAAGAAAAACAGCTATGGCGTATGCGAGGCTGGCTAACATCAGAACAGCCTTCAGGAAACTGTGTAAGGAATCATTCAGAATCTTGTACACCATATATGTAAGACCAATCCTGGAGTATGCGGCCCCAGCATGGAGCCCGTACCTTGTCAAGCACAAGACGAAGCTGGAAAAAGTTCAGAGGTGTGCTACTAGGCTAGTCCCAGAACTATGAGGCATGAGTTAGGAGGAAAAGTTGGGTGAAATGCACCTTTCGACACTGGAAAACGGAAGAGAAAGGAGTAGATATGATCATTATCTACAAAATTCTCAGAGGAATTGACAGGGTTGAAAAGGATAAACGGTTTAACACGGGTGGTACATGAACAAGGGATCACAGGTGGAAACTGAGTACCCAAATGAGCCACAGAGACGTTAGAAAGAACTTTTCACTGTCAGAGTAGTAGATAAATGGAATGCATTAGGCAGTGATGTGGTGAAGGCTGACTCCATACAGTTTTAAATGTAGATATGATAGAGCCCAATAGGCTCAGGAATCTGTACACCTGTTGATTGACGGTTGAGAGGCGAGAACAAAGTTCCAGAGCTCAACCCCCGCAAACACAACTAGGTGAGTACAACTAGGTGAATACACACACACACACACACACACACACACACACCTTATTTCTTGTTTTTATTTCTTCTATTTCTTGTATATGTTAACGACATGTTTACAGGCGTAGAGTCCTACATGTCGATGTTTGTGGATGACGCAAAGTTGATGAGAAGAGTTGTGACAGATGAGGATTGCAGGATCCTCCAAGAGTTCCTGAAAAGGTTGCAGAGATGGTCAGAGAAATGGCTACTGGAATTCAACACGAGCAAATGTAAAGTTATGGAAATGGGACTAGGAGATAGGAGACCAAAGGGACAGTACACAATGAAGGGGAACAGCCTACCTGTGACGACGCGCGAAAAAGACCTGGGTGTGGACGTAACACCTAATCTATCTCCTGAGGCACATATAAATAGGATAACGACAGCAGCGTACTCTACACTGGCAAAAGTTAGAACATCATTCAGAAACTTAAGTAAGGAGGCATTTAGGGCGCTTTACACTGCCTACGTGAGGCCAGTCTTAGAGTATGCCGCCTCATCATGGAGTCCCCATCTGAAGAAGCATATAATGAAACTGGAAAAGGTTCAGAGGTTTGCAACGAGACTCGTCCCAGAGCTACGAGGGATGGGGTATGAGGAGCGCCTGAGGGAACTGTGCCTTACGACACTAGAAAGAAGAAGTGAGAGGGGGGACATGATAGGAACGTATAAAATACTCAGAGGGATTGACAGAGTGGACATAGACGAAATGTTCACACGGAATAGTAACAGAACGAGGGGACATGGATGGAAGCTTGAAACTCAGATGAGTCACAGAGATGTTAGGAAGTTTTCTTTTAGCGTGAGAGTAGTGGGAAAATGGAATGCACTTCAGGAACAGGTTGTGGAAGCAAATACTATTCATAATTTTAAAACCGGGTATGAAAGGGAAATGGGACAGGAGTCATTGCTGTAAACAACCGATGCTCGAAAGGCGGGATCCAAGAGTCAATGCTCGATCCTGCAGACACAACTAGGTGAGTACAACTAGGTGAGTACACACACACACACATACACACACACACACACACACACACACACACACACACACACACACACACACACACACACACACACACACACACACACACACACACGCACGCACACACACACACACACACACACGCACACACACACACACACACACACACACACACACACACACACACACACACACACACACACACACACACACACACACACACACACACACACACACACACAGGATTGAGCTACGAGGAAAGGCTAAAGGAGCTGAACCTCACATCCCTGGAAAACAGAAGAGTAAGGGGAGACATGATAACCACCTACAAAATTCTCAGGGGAATTGACAGGGTGGACAAAGACAAACTCTTCAGCACGGGTGGGACACGAACAAGGGGACACTGGTGGAAACTTAGTACCCAGAATAGCCACAGAGACGTTAGAAAGAATTTTTTCAGTGTCAGAGTAGTTAATAAATGGAATGCACTAGGAAGTGATGTGGTGGAGGCTGACTCCATACACAGTTTCAAGTGTAGATATGATAGAGCCCAGTAGGCTCAGGAATCTGTACACCAGTTGACTGACAGTTGAGAGGCGGAACCAAAGAGCCAAAGCTCAACCCCCGCCAGCACAATTAGGTGAGTACAATTAGGTGAGTACACACACACACACACGCACACGCCCCTGACCCCCGGTGAAAGGGGGAACTCTGGCACCAGAGTTTCCAAGAAGATTCTCAAGGTTTGGTACACCAATGCTGATGTGGTATCCAATAAAGCAGAAGAGATAAAAGAAAGAGTAAGTGAGACAGATCCAGACATAGTGGCAATAGTGGAAACTAAAATAAATGGCATGATCTCGGATGCAATCTTTCCAGAGGGGTACCAGGTGATAAGAAAAGAAAGGACACAGAGACAGGGAGGAGGAGTGGCACTACTAATAAAGCGGAAATGGAAGTTTGATGAGCTAGAAAATCCGGGTACCAATGAAAGCACGAGCTCCATACATGGAACTCTGACAGTGGATGGGAAGAAGATTGTAATCTTGATACTCTACAATCCCCCACCAAACAGTAGAAGGCCCAGGCAGGAGTACGAGGACAGCAACAAGACATGTATAGATGAACTGCAGAGGGCAGCAACTATAGTACATAGAATGAGAGCGAAGCTGCTGGTCATGGGGGACCTAAATCATGGAGAGATAGATTGGGAAACGAAGAATCCCCATGGCGGGGAGGAGACCTGGGGAGCGAAGCAAGTAGACGTTATTGACAGGAATTTCCTAACACAGCATGTGAAGGAAGACACTAGGGAAAGAGGAGGGGATACGCCCAGCCTATTAGACCTCGTTTTCACCCAGAATGTAGAAGATATTGAGCATTTAGAACATGAAATACCACTAGGAGCCAGTGACCATTGTGTCCTAGTCTTTGACTACATGATTGAGCTTAAAATTGTGACCAAAGGACAAGAGGCCCGAGTAAGGAGACTTGATTACAGAAGAGGGGACTACAGAAGGATAAGGGACTACTTGGGAGAAGTGCAGGGGAGGAAGAAATTAGAGGAAAAGCAGTCCAAGATATGATGAACCAAGTCATATGGAACTGCAAGGAGGCTGAAGAGAGATTTATTCCAACAGTAAAGGAAAAAAGCAGGAGGGAATATAATAACCCATGGTTTAATAGACAGTATCAGGAAGCAAAAGTGAGAAGCAGGAGGGAGTGAAGGAAGTACAGAAGACAAAGGACACAGGACAACAGGATTAGATGTAACAGAGCTAGGAACGATTACATTAACATAAGACGAGTGTCAGAAAGAAATTATGAGAATTATATTGCAATCAAAGCGAAAAAGCAACCTAAATTACTACATAGCCATATAAGAAGGAAGATGTCGGTAAATGACCAAGTGACAAGACTGAGGAAAACAGAAGGGGCATATACAGTGTGACGATAATCTCCTTCAAGAGATTGAGCCTGCTCTTCCCTCCTAAGTTCGTCGCTATACTTCCCTATACAACTAATATGGAAGAAATATCAACAAGTACAACTCCAAGGTTTGCCAGAGAGCAAACGTATTCAGCACCAAGAACACCTGCTCCGCCTCCACCACTCGAACCACCAAACTACCTGTCCGTCGCCTGCTCATCGCTGATTGGCCGGTGGTCAGTCTCGCCTGCTCCTCCACCGCCACACTACCTGATGTCTGGGGCCACCATGACCTGCAGACCTCAGAATATCCAGTGCTTTCAACAAGTTAACACGTCTCGTTGGTAGACTAAGCTCTGGCTTACGTGTACTAAGAGAGGTGGCAGCTTAAAGCCAATATTCCTGCACCCATATTTTGCATTGTATATTGTTCACTTGTTATTACTCACTTGTCTTAACGTAACTTTTCATTTTGCCATTTGATTATTCTTATTATTTTGATTGATTGATTTTATGTTCCAATTTGTATGTCCATTTTATTCATGTTTTGCTTTTCTAACGTAATTAAAATCTCATTGTTAAATTTACTTGTGTTTTGTGTGTCTTCCCTTTACCTTACCACAGACGAAGTTCCAGATTTTCTCTTTTTTGTTTCTATATGTGACGAGGCCATACCCCTAGCTTTTGAAACAGCCAAACACCAACGCGTTACCGTCACAACAGAAAGTGACAAGGAAATCTGTGAGGTACTGAATGCAAGTTTCCATGGAGTGTTCACAACCGAGCCTGAGCAGCTCCATTGTTAGAAGAGATTACCCTAGATGAAAGACTATCAGATATAGAGGTGACAGCAGAGGAGGTAATGAAACAGTTGACAACACTGGATGCAACTAAAGCGGTTGGACCAGACAAAGTATCACCGTGGATACTAAAAGAGGCAGCGCAGGCTCTCAGCGTGCTCTGGCAATGATCTTTAATGAGTCACTTAGGTCGGGAGAATTGCCCAGTTGCTGGAAGGAGGCAAATGTCGTACCGGTCTTCAAGAAAGGTGATAGGGAGGAGGCACTTAACTACATACCCGCATCACTGACAAGCATCCCTTGCAAAATAATGGAAAGAATAATTAGGCTAAGACTTGTTGAGCACCTGGAGAGCATTGGGTTTGTAAACAAGCACCAACATGGGTTCTGGACAGGGAAATCATGCTTAACAAACCTTTTAGAATTCTATGACAAAGTAACAAGGATAAGGCAGGACAGAGATGGCTGGGCAGACTGCATATTTCTTGACTGCCAAAAGGCCTATGATACAGTACCGCACATGAGACTGCTTTACAAACTTGAGAGGCAGGCAGGAGTAAGCGGAAAGGCCCTAGCATGGGTAAGGAACTACCAAACACGAAGGAGCCAGAGGGTAATAGTAAGGGGCGAGAAGTCGGACTGGCGAACAGTAACCTGCGCTGCCAGAGGCAGCGCAGGCTCTCAGCGTGCCTCTGGCAAGGATCTATAATGAGTCACTAATGTCGGGAGAATAGCTCAGTTGCTGGAAGGAGGCAAATGTCGCGCCGATCTTCAAGAAAGGCGATAGGGAGGAGGCACTTAACTATAGACCTGTATCACTGACAAACATCCCCCTGTAAAATACCTGAAAGAATAATTAGACTACAACTGATTGCACACCTGGAGAACGTTAGGTTTGTGAACAAATATCAGCATGGGTTCTGGAAAGGAAAATCGTGTCTAATAAACCTTTTGGAATTCTGATAAAATAATGAGGATAAGACAGGACAGAGATGGTCGGGCAGACTGCATATTTCTGGACTGCCACAAAGCCTTTGATACAGTACCGCACATGAGACTGCTGTTCAAACTCGAGAGGCAGGCGGGGGTTGGAGAAAAAGGCCCTAGCATGGATAAGAATCTACCTAACAGGAAGGAGCCAAAGAGTTACGGTAAGGGGCGAGAAGTCGGACTGGCGAACAGCAACGAGTGGAGTACCACAAGGATCGGTGCTGGGATCAATTCTATTTCAAATATATGTTAACAACATGTTTACAGGAGTAGAGTTCTACATGACGATGTTTGCGGATGACGCAAAGTTGATGAGAAGAGTTGTGGCAGATGAGGATTGCAGGATCCTCCAAGAGGACCTGAAAAGGTTGCAGAGATGGTCAGAGAAATGGCTACTGGAGTTCAACACGAGCAAATGTAAAGTTATGGAAATGGGACTAGGTGATAGGAGACCAAAGGGACAGTACACAATGAAGGGGAACAGCCTACCTGTGACGACGCGCGAAAGAGATCTGGGGGTGGACGTAACACCTAATCTATCTCCTGAAGCACATATAAAATAACGACAGCAGCGTACTCTACACTGGTAAAAGTTAGAACATAATTCATAAACCTAAGTAAGGAAGCTTTTAGGACGCTTTACACTGCCTACGTGAGGCCAGTCTTAGAGTATGCCGCGCCATCATGGAGCCCCCCTATCTGAAGAAGCATATAAGGAAACTGGAAAAGGATCAGAAGTTTACAACGAGACTCGTCCCAGAGTTACGAGGGATGGGGTATGAGGAGCGCCTGAAGGAACTGTGCCTTTCGACACTAGAAAAAAGAAGGGAGAGGGGGGACATGATCGGAACGAATAAAATACTCAGAGGGATTACCAGAGTGGACATAGACGAAATGTTCACACGGAATAGTAACAGAACGAGGGGACATGGATGGAAGCTGGAAACTCAGATGAGTCAGAGAGATGTTAGGAAGTTTTCTTTTAGCGTGAGAGTAGTGGGAAAATGGAATGCACTTCAGGAACAGGTTGTCGAAGCAAATTCTATTCATAATTTTAAAACTAGACATGATAAGGAAATGGGACAGGAGTCATTGCTGTAAACAACCGATGGCTCGAAAGGCGGGATCCAAGAGTCAATGCTCGATCCTGCAGACACAACTAGGTGAGTACAACTAGGTGAGTACACACAGTCTCAAGTTTGTCACCACTATATACAGTTTATGAGGACGAGCTGAGGTTATGAGGACGAGCTGAGGTTATGAGGACGAGCTGAGGTTATGAGGACGGGCTGAGGTTATGAGGACGGGCTGAGGTTATGAGGACGAGCTGAGGTTATGAGGACGGGCTGAGGTTATGAGGACGGGCTGAGGTTATGAGGACGGGCTGAGGTTATGAGGCCGAGCTGAGGTTATGAGGCCGAGCTGAGGTTATGAGGACGAGCTGAGGTTATGAGGACGGGCTGAGGTTATGAGGCCGAGCTGAGGTTATAAGGCCGAGCTGAGGTTATGAGGACGAGCTGAGGTTATGAGGACGGGCTGAGGTTATGAGGACGGGCTGAGGTTATGAGGACGGGCTGAGGTTATGAGGACGGGCTGAGGTTATGAGGACGAGCTGAGGTTATGAGGCCGAGCTGAGGTTATGAGGACGAGCTGAGGTTATGAGGACGGGCTGAGGTTATGAGGACGAGCTGAGGTTATGAGGACGAGCTGAGGTTATGAGGCCGAGCTGAGGTTATGAGGACGAGCTGAGGTTATGAGGCCGAGCTGAGGTTATGAGGACGAGCTGAGGTTATGAGGCCGAGCTGAGGTTATGAGGACGAGCTGAGGTTATGAGGCCGAGCTGAGGTTATGAGGCCTAGCTGAGGTTATGATGCCGAGCTGAGGTTATGAGGACGAGCTGAGGTTATGAGGCCGAGCTGAGGTTATGAGGCCGAGCTGAGGTTATGAGGACGAGCTGAGGTTATGAGGCCGAGCTAAGGTTATGAGGCCGAGCTGAGGTTATGAGGCCGAGCTGAGGTTATGAGGACGAGCTGAGGTTATGAGGACGAGCTGAGGTTATGAGGCCGAGCTGAGGTCATGAGGCCGAGCTGAGGTTATGAGGCCGAGCTGAGGTACGTTACGAGGACGAGCTGAGGTTATGAAGACGAGCTGAGGTTATGAGGACGGGCTGAGGTTATGAGGACGAGCTGAGGTTATGAGGCCGAGCTGAGGTTATGAGGACGGGCTGAGGTTATGAGGACGAGCTGAGGTTATGAGGACGAGCTGAGGTTATGAGGACGAGCTGAGGTTATGAGGCCGAGCTGAGGTTATGAGGCCGAGCTGAGGTTATGAGGACGAGCTGAGGTTATGAGGCCGAGCTGAGGTTATGAGGCCGAGCTGAGGTTATGAGGCCGAGCTGAGGTTATGAGGACGGGCTGAGGTTATGAGGCCGAGCTGAGGTTATGAGGACGGGCTGAGGTTATGAGGCCGAGCTGAGGTTATGAGGACGGGCTGAGGTTATGAGGACCGGCTGAGGTTATGAGGACGAGCTGAGGTTATGAGGCCGAGCTGAGGTTATGAAGACGGGCTGAGGTTATGAGGACGAGCTGAGGTTATGAGGACGGGCTGAGGTTATGAGGCCGAGCTGAGGTTATGAGGACGGGCTGAGGTTATGAGGCCGAGCTGAGGTTATGAGGAGGAGCTGAGGTTATGAGGACGGGCTGAGGTTATGAGGACGGGCTGAGGTTATGAGGCCGAGCTGAGGTTATGAGGAGGAGCTGAGGTTATGAGGACGGGCTGAGGTTATGAGGACGGGCTGAGGTTATGAGGCCGAGCTGAGGTTATGAGGAGGAGCTGAGGTTATAAACTATAGCAAGGGAAGATAATGGTGGACAACCACCTGCCAGACACAACAGTCGTGGTGCTCCAGGCAGGGGACCACCCTGGTACTCACTACCGGGCGGGTTGCATCAC
The DNA here is from genome assembly GCF_040958095.1 of Procambarus clarkii. Lineage (NCBI taxonomy): Eukaryota > Metazoa > Arthropoda > Malacostraca > Decapoda > Cambaridae > Procambarus > Procambarus clarkii. The sequence continues at coordinate 24,470,957 of NC_091154.1, read as the reverse complement.
GCAGTATCACCATCAACATACACAGCTCTGATGGGGATTCGAACCAGTGTCGGTAAAGAGGGTACTCTACTTTGCTCAGCTGCGCCTTGCAAATCCTGCAGAGATGAGGGGATATCCAGGGTGAGGAGATATCCAGGGTGAGGGGGATATCCAGGGTGTGGGGATATCCAGGGTGAGGGGATATCCAGGGTGAGGGGATATCCAGGGTGAGGGGATATCCAGGGTGAGGGGGATATCCAGGGTGAGGGGGATATCCAGGGTGAGGGGGATATCCAGGGTGTGGGGATATCCAGGGTGAGGGGATATCCAGGGTGAGGGGGATATCCAGGGTGTGGGGATATCAAGGGTGAGGGGATAACCAGGGTGAGGGGGATATCCAGGGTGAGTGGGATATCCAGGGTGTGGGGA
>NC_091154.1:24465430-24470049 GCF_040958095.1 Procambarus clarkii | reverse complement strand
CTCCCTCACACCTTCCCCTCCCTCACACCTCCCCCCCTCACACCTCCCCCCCTCACACCTCCCCCTCCCTCACACCTTCCCCTCCCTCACACCTTCTCCCCTCACACCTCCCCCCCCTCACACCTCCCTCTCCCTCACACCTCCCCTCTCCCTCACGCCTCCCCCCTCACACCTTCCCCCCCTCACACCTCCCCCTCCCTCACACCTCCCCCCTCCCTCACGCCTCCCCCCCTCACACCTTCCCCCCCTCACACCTCCCTCTCCCTCACACCTTCCCCTCCCTCACACCTCCCCGTCCCTCACACCTTCCCCTCCCTCACACCTCCCCCTCCCTCACACCTCCCCTCTTCCTCACACCTCCCCCCTCCCTCACACCTCCCTCTCCCTCACACCTCCCCCCTTCCTCACACCTTCCCCTCCCTCACACCTCCCCGTCCCTCACACCTCCGACTCCCTCACACCTCCCCCCTCCCTCACACCTTCCCCCTCCCTCACACCTCCCCCTCCCTCACACCTTCCCCTCCCTCACACCTTCCCCTCCCTCACACCTTCCCCTCCCTCACACCTTCCCCCCCTCACACCTCCCCCCTCCCTCACACCTCCCCCCTCCCTCACACCTCCCCCCTCCCTCACACCTTCCCCTCCCTCACACCTCCCCCTCCCTCTCCCTACAATTCCCTCACTTCCCTCCCTATCTCCCCTCGCTGTCGTTGCATAAGTGAGGGAACATGAGGGGTCAACAGCAGCAAAGGTCACGTAAGGTCGTTATTCCCGGTCATTATCGCCCAGTCTCCCGCTGCTCTTCCTCATAACCGCTGCTCTTCCTCATAACCGCTGCTCTTCCTCATAACCGCTGCTCTTCCTCATAACCGCTGCTCTTCCTCATAACCGCTGCTCTTCCTCATAACCGCTGCTCTTCCTCATAACCTCTGCTCTTCCTCATAACCTCTGCTCTTCCTCATAACCGCTGCTCTTCCTCATAACCGCTGCTCTTCCTCATAACCGCTGCTCTTCCTCATAACCGCTGCTCTTCCTCATAACCTCTGCTCTTCCTCATAACCTCTGCTCTTCCTCATAACCGCTGCTCTTCCTCATAACCGCTGCTCTTCCTCATAACCTCTGCTCTTCCTCATAACCGCTGCTCTTCCTCATAACCGCTGCTCTTCCTCATAACCGCTGCTCTTCCTCATAACCGCTGCTCTTCCTCATAACCGCTGCTCTTCCTCATAACCTCTGCTCTTCCTCATAACCTCTGCTCTTCCTCATAACCTCTGCTCTTCCTCATAAAGGCTGCTCTTCCTCATTACCGCTGCTCTTCCTCATAACCTCTGCTCTTCCTCATAACCGCTGCTCTTCCTCATAACCTCTGCTCTTCCTCATAACCGCTGCTCTTCCTCATAACCATTGCTCTTCCTCATAACGTCTGCTCTTCCTCATAACCTCTGCTCTTCCTCATAACCGCTGCTCTTCCTCATAACCTCTGCTCTTCCTCATAACCGCTGCTCTTCCTCATAACCACTGCTCTTCCTCATAACCTCTGCTCTTCCTCATAACCGCTGCTCTTCCTCATAACCACTGCTCTTCCTCATAACCTCTGCTCTTCCTCATAACCGCTGCTCTTCCTCATAACCGCTGCTCTTCCTCATAACCGCTGCTCTTCCTCATAACCGCTGCTCTTCCTCATAACCTCTGCTCTTCCTCATAACCACTGCTCTTCCTCATAACCTATGCTCTTCCTCATAATTCCTCATTACTTTTTAGTTTGTTCTCCGCCCCTTTACCATAATAAAGTCACGTGGACATTTTCCTCAGTATCTGACTATAAAGTAACTCGGGTTGGGACTTTCCTTTCCAATGTTCTTTTTATAGTTGATTTCTGGTGCGTGTATTTCTGAGTTCCTGTGACCCCTGTTCTATATATTTGTGGCTCTGTCTCCTGCTTTATGTTAGCGACGTTGTCTATATAACCCGCGGCTGTTAAGTTCTCCTCTCTACCCCCTATTGTTTGTCTCTCTCCTCACCCCTCATTATGTGTTTCTGTGTAATGACCTCGATGTGCTTGTAGGGGTCGAACATCGACTCCTAAGCCCCGCCTTTCGACCATCATTAGTTCGATGCAGTGACTTCTTTCACTCGTCATTCATATATTTATATATAAGGTTGCCTTTGGCAACTTTCTCACTTGTTCCTCTTCCACTTATAAACGGAGGCGGAAACAAGTGGGCAGAGTTTATTTTACCCTGATGTGTCTGTTCATCTAGGTACCTGGGAATTAGACAGCTGCTACGAGCTGCTTCCTGTGTACTCACCTAGTTGTACTCACCTAGTTGTATTTGTGTGCGTTGAGCTCTGGCTCTTTGGTCCCGCCTCTCAACTGTCAATCAACTGGTGTACAGATTCCTGAGCCTATTGGGCTCTATCATATCTATATTTGAAACTGTGTATGGAGTCAGCCTCCACCACAACACTACTTAATGCATTCCATTTGTTAACTACTCTGACACTGAAAAAAATCTTTCTAACGTTTCTGTGGCTCATCTGGGTACTAAGTTTCCACCTGTGTCCCCTTGTTCGTGTTCCACCCGTGCTAAAGAGTTTGTCTTTGTCCACCCTGTCAATTCCCCTGAGAATTTTGTAGGTGGTTATCATGTCTCCCCTTACTCTTCTGTTTTCCAGGGTTGTGAGGTTCAGCTCCCTTAGCCTTTCCTCGTAACTCATTCCTCTCAGTTCCGGGACCAGTCTGGTGGCATGCCTCTGAATCTTCTCTAACTTCGTCTTGTGTTTAACTAGGTATGGACTCCAGGCTGGAGCTGCATACTCCAGGATTGGTCTTACATAAGTGGTATACAGGGTCCTGAACGATTCCTTACACAAGTTCCGAAAGGCAGTTCTGATATTGGCCAGTCTAGCATATGCCGCTGATGATATCCTTTTGATGTGGGCTTCTGGGGACAGGTTTGGTGTGATATCGACCCCCAGATCTTTTTTCTCTATTTGACACTTGCAGGATTTCACCTCCCAGATGGTACCTTGTATTCAGCCTCCTGCTCCCTTCGCCTAATTTCATTACTTTACATTTTCCTGAGTTGAACTTTAGCAGCCATTTTCTAGACCATTCCTCCAGTTTGTCCAGGTCGTCCTGTAGTCTCTGTCTATCTTCATCTGTTTTTATTCTTCTCATAATTTTTGCATCATCAGCAAACATTGAGAGGAATGAGTCTATACTCTCTGGAAGGTCGTTTACATATACTAGAAACAGGATGGGACCGAGTACAGAGCCCTGTGGGACCCCGCTGGTGACATCTCGCCACTCTGATGCCTCTCCCCTCACCGTTACTCGCTGTTTCCTATTGCTTAGATACTCCCTTATCCACTGGAGCACCTTACCTTTTACTCCTGCCTGCTGCTCCAACTTTTGTAACAGCCTTTGTGAGGTACTGTGTCAAAGGCTTTCTGACAGTCCAAGAAAATGCAGTCTGCCCACCCTTCTCTTTCCTGTCTAATTTGTGTTGCTTGGTCAAAGAATTCTATTAGGCCTGTGAGGCACGATTTACCATCTCTGAACCCATGCTGGTGGTGCGTTACAAAGCTGTTTCACTCCAGACGCTGTGTGTGTGTTTGTGTGTGTGTGTGTGTGTGTGTGTGTGTGTGTGTGTGTGTGTGTGTGTGTGTGTGTGTGTGTGTGTGTGTGTGTGTGTGTGTGTGTGTGTGTGTGTGTGTGTGTGTGTGTGTGTGTGTGTGTGTGTGTGTGTGTGTGTGTGATTGTGGAGAGAAAAAAATCAGTTGATTGATTGACAGTTGAGAGGCGGGCCCAAAGAGCCAGAGCTCGACCCCCGCAAGCACAACTAGGTATTTACGACTCAGACTATAAAGTCAGACATCCTTGTGGACAAAGTCTGACCTTGTGTACAACCTTTTACATCCTTGTGGACAAAGTCTAACAAATGTGTTTCTAGTTATGTCCTCACCTATGTTATGTTGGATAACAAGAACCTTTCACACCAGAGATGCTATACCGATGATGATACTTTTCAAGACGCTAGTGCTCTCTAGAGTGGAGTACTGCTGCACAATGACAGCCCCTTTCAGAGCTGGAGAAATTGCTGACCTGGAGAGCGTGCAGAGAACCTTTACTGATAGAATACACTCAGTAAAACATCTAAACTATTGGGACCGACTAAGATGCCTAAATCTGTATTCCCTTGAGCGCAGGCGGAAGAGATACATAATAATTTACATTTGGAAAATATTAGAGGTTCTGGTCCCAAACCTGCACATAGAAATAACATCACATGAGACCAGAAGGCATGGCAGGATGTGCAGAATACCCCCGCTGAAGAGCAGAGGTGCAACAGGTACTCTGAGAGAGAACTCTGTCAACATCAGAGGCGCAAGACTGTTCAACACGCTTCCACTACACATAAGGGGCATAACTGGCCGACCTCTCACAGTGTTCAAGAGAGAACTCGATAAGCACCTAGAGAGGATACCGGATCAACCAGGCTGTGATTCATACGTCAGGCTGCGAGCAGCCGCGTCTAACAGCCTGGTTGACCAGTCCAGCAACCAGGAGGCCGGGTCGAGAACAGGGCCGTGGGGACGCTAAGCCCCGTAACCAT